>NC_134486.1:290438694-290541194 GCF_040206685.1 Ascaphus truei | reverse complement strand
ACACCCTCTCACTCACACACACACACACACACACACCCTCACACACACACACACCCTAACTCACACACACACACCCTCTCACTCACACACACCCTCTCACTCATACACCCTCTCACTCGCACACACACCCACACACTACAAGAAATGGAGCCGGGAGTCCCACTCACAAGAGGTATGTGGGTATCTGGGGACTGGGGGGCGACATCGAGGTCTGCGAGTGACATTGGGGGGCCTGCAGGGGACATCGGGAGACATTGGGGGGCCTGTGGGGGACATCGGGTGACATTGGGGGCTTGCGGGGGAAATCGGGGGTATGTGGGGGCCTGCGGGGAACATCGGGCGACATTGGGGGGCCTGCGGGGGAAATGGAGTGCATGTGAGGGCCTGCGGGGGACATCGGGCGACATTGGGGGGCCTGCGGGGGAAATGGAGTGCACGTGGGGGCCTGCAGGGGACATCGGGGGGTCTGTGGGGGAAATTGACATCCGCACGGCCACATCAACTCCCCGATGGGAAACGTGGCCGGACGGTGACGCGCTGGATCCAGCAGCCAACTTTGCTTGCGCGTGCGCACGCGCACTACCCGTGTGCATCCATGGGCACGGAAGACAGAGCTGTCAGCCTGCTTCACGGCTCCCATTAACCTGCCCGCGCGGGATCCAAAGGAGCGTGGGACGGAGGGGAAGCGCTTCCCTTGCTCCTCCCGCCCCTGGCAGAGGGCGGGGGGGAGGGGGAGAGAGAGGCTGACCCAGAGCTGGCAGAGGGAGGGGGGAGAGAGAGGCTGACCCAGAGCTGGCAGAGGGAGGGGGGAGAGAGAGGCTGACCCAGAGCTGCCAGCCGGCCCTCTTCCCCCGTCAGACCAATCAGGGAGAGGGATTATTTATTTATTTAAAAAAAAATTGAACATTTTGGCGCGAGCAGGGGAATTAATAGAGCCGCAGCAACGGCTCGCCAGCGGCCTAAACCCACTCGCCACGTGCATGTGTGGTTATAATTAATTGTCGAACACTGTATATATATATATATATATAGATATATATATATATATATATATATATACACACATGATGAACCAATATACAAAGAAATGTTTAAGGGTTTAGTAAAACAAGCATAAATAAAAATACTACTTCTCCATATCTGCCACAGTACAACAAAATCCTATTTCCTAATAAAATCATTCTCATCTGGCAATCAGGCCCTGGTATGGGTCATCGGGTGCCAATGTCAACGCCATCTTTATAGCGGGCTCGTCGCGTATGGGATGCTATAAAGATGGCGGCGACACTGGCACCCGATGACCCATACCGGGGCCTGTAACTCGGGAAGCAGGGGGTCCCTGATCCACAAATCAATGCGGTTCAGCTCTGGGGACCCCCTGCTCCCGTACACTATTATTAAAAATACATTAATGCTGCTTCATTACCATAGCAGATAGCCGCAAAGGTAAGAAATGATTGTTTATTTCTATGTGTGTTTTACTCATAGTGTAGATGTGCAGAGGGTCTCCGGAGCTGAACCGCTTTGGTTTTAGGTCCGGGACCCCCTGCTTCCCGAGATACAGGCCCCTTTATGGGGTGCCGGTATCCCTCTGCTTTGTTTACATTCCGCGGTCACGTGATCGGGACATTTAAATGCAGAGGGATACCGGCACCTCATAAAGGTGTCTGTATCTCGGGAAGCAGGGGGTCCCCGGACCTGAAACCAATGCGGTTCAGCTCCGGAGACCCCCTGCACATCTACACTATGAATAAAAATTGTTTTGAAATATTTTTTATTTTGCCGATGTTTGCGCAGAGAGAGTCGCGGATCTCTCTCTGCTGTAGACACATCTCGGCAGGGGACGGCGTATCGCAAGGTTATCGGCAGACAGACTGTCTCGCAATCGGCTACTCGGCGTTTTGCTTGCGTAGTGATTCGCCAGGGATTCGGCCCTTCCTGAATACTGCGAGGGCAAATCACCAAAATCATGCCGATATTGAACCCCTGCCGAGAGTGCTTTTTCAGTGCTTACTGCATGAGGCCCTATGTTCTGTGTGAGAAAAAAACAAGGAAATCTAACTACTGATATAAATATCCCGAACTTCATTTTTTTTACATTTTATTTTGATGCAGAAACTCTATGGCACGCATTTGCCCGGCAGACACTAAAATAATTATTTGGCAGACATTTTTGACATCCTTTAAAACACTTGAAAATTGCAAGCACGCTTCATCAGATTGCTTCAGAATAAAAAAGAAAGGGAATAATGATTATGGTCTACAGTGCAGGGAAGGAAAATCGCTACAAAATAAAATGAGTAGATTGATACATTTTAAATTCATTACAGCAGCTTGTATTAGCTCCTCTTCATGGTTAAAGCATCAGACAACTAGAGTTTAAGATGGAATCTTGGGTGAAAGATGCAAATGGTACTTGTGCAGTCATGTGTCTCATACACTGATTGTATCTTGTATTGGGGATATGGTACCATTGGGGTGAAGATACTGTCACTCTGTTTATAAGCTTCTGTTTGTCAATCACGCACTCAGCTGCACACACAAGTGTCTTGTTTTATATTCGATTTTAAGAGTAGATGGATCAGTTGGATTTGTGAAAGAAAATAATACTGTTTTTATACAGTGGTTATTCTACTGAATTTTCTTGGTGACTAGAGACCAAATCATAAATCAAATAGCGTTAAAGGTTAAAGCCGCAGTTTCCCCCTTAAAATACCCCCCTCTTGTTACAGGATTGGAACAACAGGACAGGATTGGAACCAAGAGTGTTACTTGGGAACCCCCCAAGTTGTTGGTATTTATTTACTTTTGAAAAAAATATTTTTTAAAGCGCATTTAATGGGCTCTCTGCTAGGAAGCCACAACCGATGACATTGCGGCTTCCTATTGGCCCAAAGATTTAACAGCCATTTTGTTTCCCCTGGAGGGCAATTTACACCCGGTAACTTCACTGGTAAGTATCTCAGCAACCAGGGGGTCCCCAGAGTTAAAATAATTTCTTTTTTAAACGTCCGACTTTAGTGACCCCCTGGTTCCCACCCTGTAACTAAAATGAGTTTGGGGGTGGTTGCTGCTTTAAATAACCAACATGTTTACCTTCATCAGATGAGAGCGTGTGAAATATAGTGTGTGCGCTGAAGAAGTAACTTTGCTTTATTTGAGAAGGTCAAGGCGCCCTCATTTAGTACAGTGGTGGCCAACTCCATTCCCCAAGGGCCACCAAGAGGTTTGATTTCGGGATATCCCTGCTTCAGCACAGGTGGTTCAATCAGTGGCTCAGTCAGAATGACTGTACAACCTGTGCTGAAGCAGGGATACCCCTAATACCTAGTCTGTTAGTGGCCCTTGAGGACTGGTGTTGGTCACCCCTGATTTAGATGGTAAGCTCTGTGAGGAAGGGATTTGTGACGGCAGAATTGTATATACAAAGCTGTATTCTTTGTAAAGCATATGTAAGAAAAATATAATAAAAATATTGCTATATGATGGTTTGACTGTGACCACTAACAATGATTGTTTTACGTAACATTGGCACCCAATTGCATAAATTGCACAATTTAATATAAATACGTACATCCTTTTCTGTTGTAACCACCATTTAGGGGAGGAACACGCTCATTATTACTGTCAATGTGATCTGTGATGTGTTACCTGGGGTAGTCTTGCAGAAAGGTTTTTTCAGCAACTTTAACAAAGCACTTTGTAAACTAAATGTCAATGCATCCTGTATGATGGTAGAAATTGCTCATCTTCATAACAAATTCACATTTATATTAACCACATGCGTAATATTCATACATGACTTTGATCCACTTCTAAGTAGCTGGGTTACATTAGGCTACACGGCCCCAGTGGCCACGGCGGCCGTCTGAGTGCCTGGCGGCGTGCGCACACAGGTAAAAAGCCGCGGTCTGTGTGGAACGATGGGATGTGCAAGGGGGCGCAGCCATGACGGGGTAGGGGGGCCACGGCCATGATGTCAAAGCACAGGACTTCACTGCCGTTGGTCTACACTACCTACACTCCTATTGGTCCATACTATCTGCCCTACCGTTGGCTGCCCGCACACCGCATGATCGCGTCGCTGCACGGAAAGACAACATTCTTGTCTTCCGTGCCAGGGGTCGCGCCATTGCGATATGTGAGCGCTCACACACACAGCTACTACTGCCTGCCCCATAGAGGTCTGTACCCGGAGTGAGGCACGTGCGCCGCTGTGGCCACTGGGGACCTAGCCGTAGTTTTCATTCTCAAAAACAAGGTTTCAAATGTGCTTTATAGCTGATATGAGCCTTGGCATACAGTGAAGACGGCTCATATACTAATAGCTTGCTTAATGCTAAAAAATGTGTCTTTATCCAAGTTTACCCTGGTTATTCTTACCCCATGGCAGAGTGCCGATCTATTCCCGGAGAACAGTTTTTATCATGATACTGGGCGTCCCTTGGCATATAGTACGAGATAGAAGGGCTGTAGGGATTATGATGTCTGCTCCTCAGCACATTCATCTCTAGTTAGATGGTGGATCAGTAAAGGCCTCCTACAGAACTGCATATTGACTGAGAACAGCCTCTCATCTGGGGTCACTCAGAGGTCAGTAATGGCTCTGATACTTATTTGTGTAAATGTTACAGGGTTTATAGTTGGTGCTGCTTTCAGAGCACTTGTTTTAAAGCTGCAGACCAAGCAATATTCTACACGTGTGTGTGTGAGTCTGTGTGTGTTTTAAAAAATAAATCAGTTCTGTACTATGATAAAATACTTGTAGCTTTTTTTGTAACAACTCTGAAATTACATTTGTAATCTATTATAATGTAACAAGCATTTTTTGTTTCTATTGCAACCACTTACAAAGTCACATCCCCTGCCTCTTCTGAAACAGGCTCTGGCACACCCCTTTTTTGAGCCCTGCCCTCTCTCTAGCAGTGCACCAATTGTATCTAGTGACTGCCTGGTCACATGATCTTCCCCACAGAACTTTGAATCTTGGGTCCTCTTCTGCTGCATGGATTTAGTGAACCCCTGAGCCGAATCTTTGGCAATCGATCACAGGAGAACGGAGCGATCGGCAACTTAGCTAATGACTTATCATTGTGTGGATTGTATTGATGCACATATTAAAGGGGGGGGGGGGGAATAAAACATTTCAGCTTGGACTGCTGCTTTAAATGCTGTTATACTGAGAGTCTCACTGTGTGTTTACCGTGGGATTCAACCACAGTCGTGTTAAAGTTAAACATCTTAATTTTTTACTAACTTCACGAGTACTCCATGTATCTTTTTCCTTTTTCAGATTTGCTTCTTGTATTCCCTCGTTTTTATTCTTTGTTGGGTTTCTCAAGATATGGTTATTTATTAGCCACGAAGAACGAACATTTCGGCTGTCCCAGCGCCCTTTCTCAAGGACAGTACCCTTCCTCTCCACAGTCTCTATTAATACATAGCAGATGCAAAAGATGAGTGTAGATTTTGTGTTATTTAAGTACTCTTTCAGAGTAACAAACAATAATGATTATTGTCCCGTAGTTGGAGTCCCGTACTACCTTGGCATACTGCTTTTGTTCCTATCAATCTTTTTTTTAATTTCAGATTGTAGGACCCTTTTTATAAGTTCACCCCATGCCGATGCATTTTGAGGTCTAAGTCTTTCCCTTCGAAAAAATGATAAAATAGACAAATATACTTCATTCTTTTTTTTTTCTTTGGGTAATTTCACAAATACCCGTTTTTGGCGTGTTAGAAAATGTTCAGTAAGTGCACTTTTTAGTGAAATGACTCACAATTTGACATCCTGCATTGCTGGGTGATACGGTGATGCAAATCGTAGTGCTTTTCTTAACTCTGCTTAAACTTTATATTTTATAGCCACAAGAAATGTAAAGAAGGTAGACATTCAGTGTGAACACTAATGCTTGGTTTAAAATAAGTAAAATACACGGGGGATTAACATAATATAATCCTCTGGCACGTCTGCTAGTTGTGTACAATACTATTTGCATTGCTTATACAGTACTTGCTTTCCTGGAGTGTACAATATACAGTCCCTGATTACGTTATGAATATGCGCTCATTCGACAAAGAAAATCAACGGTGAACAAATTCTTGATTGTAGACACACTGCCTCAGTTTTACATGGTATTTACAGTATTTATTTTTTCTCGCCAAATACTGTTTTTGTGATTAGGCAGCCGGATTTAGGATTTCAAGTACCTAATGATAATGTAAAATGCGCTTGGGTTGCTGATGGGAATACCAGTCGCAGTTGGGTCATTTAATAGCATCGGTGCGCACAAATTGTGAAGTATCTCATTAACAGGTTGGTGGAAGGAACTAGTAGTGACGTACAACATATTAAACAATAACACGTTCAATTCAACTGATAATAGACACAATGTTATCTGTTGTTATTATTACGATGTTGTTGCACAATGCCTACATTGACATGATTGCTTTGTAACATAAGATATAAAGATTATTATTCACATTTCTAATTTAGAGGAAGAGCTTCCACTGTGAATATAAACAGTTTGCAAAAAGCATTTCTTTAATAATATATTTAATAATCGAGCAGTATCGCTGCATACTTGGGGCCTCCACTCTTAATCTAACTATAATTTCACTACATATCTATCACAGTATGCACGGAACCACCAGCTCTTCCAGGACTTCACCGAATGGTGACGCGTTTCTAGCATGTTTGAAGTAGTCGAGGAAACCGTGTTTCGCACCAGTTCCTTTAGCTTTCATTCAATAGTACAGACCCATAATTACTAAGTGGAGGACTCGCTTCAGCTCTGGAAACTATACACAGCCCATTCAGGGTGTCTTCCTGCTCCAGTCAGTGCCTTGTGGAATCGCATCGCAGAGTAAATATGGGCCACAATCCTTTACAAAATGTTTTCTTTGGCAGGAGATACAGGGGGTATGTAGTGTGCTGTGGAGGATGTTTGAAACCACATTTATATTTTTTCCTACATTTCAGTTAGAGCTTCAAGAGTGTTTTTAACAAGTGACAATACCAGTAGGTTTTTTTTTAAAGAAAAATTAAAGACGGTTGCCCGTTAATAAAAAATAAAGTGTCTATAAACTGCCATTGCAGCTTGGAAATTGCCATTTTGCAAATGGCAGACGTGTTTTTTAATGGCGTAAACATCCTATTCATATTTGAATCCTAACAAATCAGAAGATGCCTATGGGACTGCACAATAATGAAATTAAGGATCAGTCATTTCATTTTCTACATGTATTATTTTGTTACTTGTGCATAAAAAGAAGATTCAATTTAAAATGTGGCTCATTGAGGCTCGTCTCATTTGCTAGACGTCGAGTATTTCTGCCCTGGGCTGGTTCACATGAGCGGCAGACGCGGTGTTAGTTTGTGGTGCAACAACATGGAATGCAGAAGAGCAAGTGTAGCCACATTGTCTAGAGATGCATCAGCTGGGACCTGGGACATTGCTACCATGCTAATAGTTGTCTAGTGTCTTCTATTGATTTTGTTTACACAGCCCTCCCAGTTCATTAAGGTACATTTCTATGCCCAAACACTATCATTTGTATGTGTGCATAGAGCACAATTTGCATGTTGTAAATCACGAGCCTGTTTCCAGTACAGAGAAGATGCGCAGAACAAACCTATTCACTGTAAATGTAAGGAGAGGGCTGGTATCAGGATGAGATAGAGCTCTATATAGAAAGTGCTTCATACAGGGCAAATGCAGACTTGGCTTCATGCACATGTACACAGGCATCCATTTAATTGGGAATAATGCATCATTTAGAGCACCACAACTAACATAACATCTGTCTTTGAATGAATATGTTCAGAATACACTCCAGATTTTAGTTTGTTACACAGACAATTGCTGCTCAGAAATGAGTGAAGTTATAGCAGTGCCCACTGCAAATCTGCTGTGACTGAGCTAAACAAAAGTGAAATGTACCATTGAAATGCCTGGCTCTGTTTATTAAATGCTTTTTGAATGCAGGGCAACACAGAACCAGGGGTAAAATACATAATTGTACAGTATACTGGTAATCCGATTGTAACCCTCCCTGCCCGCTCTTAGGGAGTTTACATCAGTGTCGGTGTTAGTGCTACTCAGGATGCATTACCTTGCTCAGGGTGCAGGCTGGGCATTGCTAAACAATGATGAGTGCCAGGAACTTTATTCATTCAAACAGCAGGTTTATTATCTTTTAGGCACAGTCTCACATTTGGTATACATAGGTCATCTTCCATGTCCTTAAACTATACTGTTTGCGCGGCTTCCCTAGCTGCCCCCATCTCGGCCTGCTAGGAAAGTGCTGAGGCTTTATCACTACTGTGCTACCTAAAGGGTCCCTCTGCTCCCATATCCACGGGGCCCTGGACAAGCCTGGTACTAGTCCTGTGATCAGCCTCCTCACATTTCAGGCCAGCCTGCAACTACGTGGCCTTCTGGGTGAGAACCAGCGACGGACTCTCCAGTGGAGCTGATCCAACTATGCCTATGGGCTGCGCCTTGTGGAGCCCCCTGGGCATGAGTCTGTCTCTCTGTATACCTTGGGACTAGTATAAAACCATCTTGATAAGACTATATAAACAGTATAACTATAAAACAATAAAAGGGATGCTTTACTCTATCCTAAACATAGGAACTATATACTGTATAGGTTATTCACAGTGATATCCCTCTTGTTCAACTCCCTCAGGGATCTGCCTTCGAGAAGCTTCCCCCTTACTGATTATAGCTTAGCCTGATGTCACTGTCTCCGGGCAGAAGGGGGCAGGGCTTAACTTCTGATGAATCATCCCAGCACCATGTGATAGAGATGGGGCATTACTCAGTGTGATCCCAAACAGGTAACCCCTTAGGGTTCTAGTAATCCAAAAGGGGGGTTACACGATTGTAGTTGAATTGAATTGAATATTCCATTGGGTATAACAGCACCAAAATAATAATAACATCCTTATTGAATGAACCCTATCTAGCTAAAACAAATCTATATTCTTACAGTCGGATTCAAATGAGTGATGCCTGCAGGAGAGCTGCTGGATATAGCAGAATTCGCTCTTCACTATACACTGGCGACACACTTTATTCGAGCTTGGCTAGTCCCACGAATTCGGGTATACCCGGGTGTATTGAGGTTTGTGACGGTTTTCTGCCCGAGTACATTGGGTTATTTTCCAGACAGGGATTGAAGCATTTTATTCCTGCTGGCTGCAATACTGCACAGTATATATATATATACTGCATTACAATTCATGAATTTATGCCATCTGGTAGACACGCGAAGCATTGCAGCCTATTAAATCCTAATCATTATCATTTAACAGATCAGCCGCCCGTCAGCCAGGCATGAACCCAGGCTGGGAAGGCAAATGCAACGGGGCTTGTCAGAGGTGAGGAGCGGCGCATTCCAGGTATCTGCCAGGTACATACCGGGTATTTGCTCGGATAAAGTGTGTCGGTGCAGTATACAGTATGCGGTTTAGGCAGGAACCATTTACTTGGATATGGCTGTAAGATACCTCAATACTTAGCACTGCTTTTTAACCTCAGTTCTTGTTTGGATTAACTTGGGAGACGAAGGAGACAGATGGATCTTTTTACATGTAATAGCCACTAGTGGAATGACTTGCATGTCATTGCTCTGCACAGGTGACGTTGAGGCAGGTCTGATACTGATCCAGTAAAGAAAGAAGATGTTAAGTATTGCATCCTCCTGTCTAAGCCAGGTTTGCTGTGCTCGTCTCAAACTCTTTCTTGCCTAAGATCACTTGAAGACATTCTGTCTTTGGTAGTATAGCAAACGATCTCCGTTCTACTCTGCCTGGCCCTGCGTTTTACATATACACTATATAACCTGCTTTAGTTCATGTAGAATTCAGCATCTCATGAAACATCACTCCCTGTAAATGAAGCAGCAAAGGTCTGAAGCCATTGATACGGCTGCCACAAAAGGGTTTAATGCCGTTATTCTATAAACTGTGATAGTACCAGTACCAGGCTTTCTGTGTTATATCACTGGAGCGGCACTATAGGAGTTTGTAGAAGAAGGGTAAAGCTTATTTGCAAAAAAAGCTATGGCCCCTGTTCAATATGTAGTCTTTGTTCGGGAAGATTTTGGCTATAATAATATGAATGGGCACCTGTAAAACAGCTGCATAGCATATTAGGTTGGTGCCAATTAATGTAAAAGTAGTATGCCTGTACAAATATTACTACTAATAATATAATTTAATCAACAGAGATAACTGTACAGATAATAAGGATGGATGTCATAGTAATATCATTGTGTACACAGTACAACATGGGCTCTGTCATTCATATAATGTAGTCCCCAGTTCTAACAAGTGACTTATCAATAAACGTATCAAATCTCCAAACTTTCTGAAGTATTGAGAAAAGGGGATTTAGAGGCAGATCTTTTAAAGCCCTCTAATGGCTCAGAAATCAGCTGTGACTCATTGAATTGACTGTGCAAACAATAAGAAATAAGACAAAACCTCATGTGTTAAACATTAACATACAAATCAAAGCATAAGCCAACCATAAACCAACAAAAGTCTATACTCCCAAACATTAAAATGCACAAGACATAATAAAATATATAAACAAATACTGCCTGTAGAAGTTGCTAAACATGTCATAATGACACACAAAACCTTTAATGTTTAGCATGCTTAAATAAAACAACTGATCACACAAATACAGGCAAGAATGGATATTCATGTTTAAAAATTGCCTACTAAAAGAGCAATATAAAAAAGGACATGAAATAGTAAATATATCAAATTGAGGAACTCATTGAAGGTCCCTACAAAAAGAGAAACGGAGGGAGGGGAAGGAAGGGAAGGGGGGGAGAGGGTTGTGGGGGGGGAGGAGAGGGGAGGGGAGTGGGGAGAGGAGGAAAGGGTGGGGAAGGGGGACGGATGGGATGTAGTGGAAAACTACATATATGTGTGTATATACTGTATGTATCTGTGTGTGTGTATATGTATATATATATATGTGTGTGTGTGTGTGTGCATATATATATGTGTGTGTGTGTGTGTATTGTGATGCCCACACCACGTTGCAGTCTCTTTAAGTCCCAATTTAAGGTAGGAAACACTGTATTTCTTATATGGGGTTTATTTACAGGGATTAAATCATATGCTAACAGGCCCACCATCCCTTTAAGTCAAACAAATCATAAAATATAATACCTATTCCCGTTAGAGAAAATAATTCAACTTGATTTCAGCCCTTTCTAACCACAGCTAGCCAACTATACTGGTTCCCAGCTTAAAACATGCCTTAGCATATGCAACAATGTATACAGTCTCTGCACACAATAATAAAGGGTTTTCCTTATCTGTTAGTCCATTGGAGCAGACGTCCCAGCTTCAGCACGGTTTCTTCTTTCCTTCCCTAAAGGAACTCGGCCCCACATGAGCTCAGAGAAACTTTCCTCTGTAGATCCACTGTCAAGGGCTGTGCCAGTCTTCCTTCTTTAGCTGGGGAGCACTTCTCTGCCCCCCTCTCTGGGACAGCAATTTCTCACTCTGTATCTCTCAGCATGTGTCTCTCACACATGGCAGCTCTCTGTAGTCACTTCCTGACTATTAAAAACTCCATGAGCAATCAGGAGTTCAGGCTTCTCAATTAGGCATCGGTTGAACTAGCTACTTCTAAGGAGGATTAACTCTCTGAGAGCTGAAAAGGTCCCTTAATGCACTGTTCCAGCACCTAGAGGACAGTGATGGTATCACTATATATATATATATATAGAAAATATATCACTATATATATATATATATACAGTGGTTGACAAATCACCAAAAAATCTACTCGCCACACAAAAAAATCTACTCGCCACCTAGTACCAAACGTGTGCTGCTTGGGCCAATATTTACTTGCCCGGGGGTTAAATCCACTCGCCCGGGGCGAGCAAATGTATAGGTTTGTCGAACATTGTATATATATATAATGTGTTTGTATTCATCCTCTCACACCCATCCTCCTTCCCTGCCATTCTCACCCCCCACAGGACAGACACACAACCTTACCTCTCTTTGCTACATGCTTTTCCTGCATTCTTTGGCCCCACCTCCTGCTACCTCCTCCTGATTGGCTGCTGCTGTGTAATGCAGAAAATCAGGATGGAGGAATCTGCCCAGCTCCCTAGCAGCAGCCCTGCTCCCTCCCTTCTCAGGATCGCAGAGGGGAGCGAGTCTGAGGTCTGTGCAGAGAACTTGTGCCCCCCCCCCCCCATCTGCTGCCCCAGTCTGCACATGCGCAACATGCTACTTCCGTTTCATAGGAAGTCACAACTCAACCCATTTTACCCTATGAGATTTTCCAATGAGCCACCTCTAGCTAAGAAGTTTCACTTCCAAAAAGTTGGCCTTTTAGAAAGGAAAGGTATACAGGGATATACCAAATAAATAAACATGGGGACGATGTTTATACAGGGAGAAATGTGATTGCCATTATTTCGCGTCAGAAAGGAATGTATTGTTCTCCTTATGAGACATCATTGGATGTTTCACTGGGATATTTTGCTTCCTCTGGATCAATATACTGTAAATACAAATATAGGATAAGTATCTGCCATATAAATTTAACATAGATTGAACTCGATGGACATGTCTTTTTCCGACCTCATCTACTATGTAACAGTTTAGTGTTGTAATGGAGTATGTTTATTTTCTAGGCAGGGTAGTGCTACATACGCGAGGTACTGTATAATTGTCTGATATGCGTAACATTGTTTATTTGTGTTTATAATGTGTCAGGAATCCACACATCACGATACTTGAAGAAATGTTTTTAACTGCACTGTTGAATTAATATTCTTTAGGGAGATGTATCATTCCTAAACGATTTTTTGGAAAATGGTTATACTTTGGATTATATTTTACAGCTGAAGATGGCTTTTCTTTGCCTCTCTCAGGAGCAGGGACATTGCACAGTTGCAGATTACAGAAAGTTGAGCTCTTACATGGTTTACCCAAGTGTACGAAAACCCCTCCTCTACCAGATGTGAACACAATTGTCTGACTACTTTTAATTCCATCTAAAATGCTCTCCCACTCCTGGTGCTGCAATGGACTGTTTCATTCACAGCAGGGGGCCGTGCAAGTCTTGCATTTTATACGTGCAATTAACCCCTTTGCTATAGACTAAACTCTTGGATTTCCAGAAATAAACAAAAGGAGCTTATTGACAACATATTCTAGTCCATCTTTTTGTTTATGTCTAGAAAATGTTTAGATATTTTGTTTTTTTTGTCTCAGATTTCCAAGTAACTTTGTATTTGTATTTTTATGATTCCATTATAGTAGCAATTTAGAGAGCCAATATGTCAGACATACAGTAATAACACGGATGGAGCATTATGCGTAAAAGGAAAACATTAGGGGATTGGAGTCCTGTCCCAAAGAGCACATGTTATCCATGGCTGAGCTTATACTCGTTATGCGCTTTGGTGCTGGCGCAAAAACAAACTGCAGACTCCCTATGAGGCCGCCCCTAGTGCTCACGCGCGCGCACATGACGGAGTGCGATAGCGGGACCACGTTTTCAAAGGACAATATTTTTGTCTTTTGGCGCGGCGGCCGAGCAATGGCCACGTCACGGCACGGTTCAGCCAATGAGGGTAAACCAGCCGCGTGACGTCACAGCCGCTCCCCCACGATGCCCCCCACATGGCTAGGAAGAAGAGTTTACAGATCGCTTGTGCTAGCGCCTCACTGCACGCCATGCGCGTGCGCTCTCGCAAGCAAGCGGACTCTATAATCCCGGCCTAACTGGTGTATTAAGAGACATAGCAAATACAAATATGACTTGTGAACACATTCACGTCTGACAGGTCTGCAACACTGCTTTTCATCATTATCTCCTAGCATACATTGCTTCCACTGCAGCCTGGGATTCTGGGAAATGACATGCAAATGAGCACACAGTGTCACCTTTTGCTACTGATCCATTTTAACATGGAGCCAGTCACATAACACAGCTTTTCAGCACAGCTTGGGTTAAAGAATTGCATAGCCAGTAAACCCACTCACAGACAGCTGTTTCAGCCTTTTGGGTCTCATCAGTGTGAGGATGTTATACTGACTTTGCAATGTGAAGCTGGGATAGCATTCAACCACACATCAAATAAGTTATGGTGGGTAAAAAAACTGACAAAAACTCTCCACCGTACAGTGTACAGCAAATAATAATATCACATGTGAGTACGTACGCATGTCTCAGACAGATCTGCAACCTGCTTTTCACCATTACCTCCTAGCATACAGTGCTCCCACTGCAGCCAGGGATTCTGGGACATACAAATAGAAAAGTCGTACATGGAAGTGCAAATTGTATAGGACAAGGTCAAGAGGGCTCGTGCGTATGTGTAATGCTTGCCACCTGTATGACTATGTCCGCTCCTACCATAAACAATTAATAACATACTGTACCCGTGAAATAATGTACAAACACTCAAATAGTGGTAAAGGCCACATGATTTTATTATCTACAGGATTCAATGAAAGTAAGCCGTATGAGAAAAAGGTTCCAGGCAGGACACAGCAGAATAACTGCAGTCATCAGATAATAGATTCACTGACACTTGGAGTACTGTTGTTTTCATTACTTGGTAGTTTTTTTCCCTACGACTTTAAGGCCCTTCATAAACTTGTAATTGAAGGCAGTTTGCATAAAATATAATCCTTTATTGTTCTTAGACTCAGCAATCTTTAGTTCTGTTGCAAGTCCATCGAATTGAGATGTGTACATTTTGTTGAGAGCCTCTATGATAAATGTTTGAGGACTGCACAGATATGGCTAACCACAGATAATACCTATCTACAATCTTGTGTGTGTGGTCTATTTTTGCTAATTTAGATAAACTGCTAGTACTGTGTATTTCTGGGTTCTCTTAAAAACTAAACTATGCAAAATTTGTCTCTGTTTTTTTTTTTATGCTCTTCTGCTTCCTTTTATTAATTTGCCTATTCCTGTGTCACTTCCAACTGCAATGGAAGGGCGGTGTAAAGGTTAACCTGTCTATAAAGGACACCACACTGCAATATGAGACCCGTGATCTCATCGCAGTAACTTACTGGTCAAATAAAGCAACAAAAAAAAACACATTTTTTACCCCCTGGTTCGCTTTCACCAGTAAAGTACACTGTGGTTTTAAGAAGCAGTACCACACAGAGACTCCGGATGTTCTTCTTTGATAGACGTGGGAGAAAAATAGTGGGTTGGGTTCCAACGTTTAAGTGTTCTCTGCCTTGTTCACACTGTTGTCGATTTTTAAGGTTTCCAACCACATTCGTCTTCAACCTATTGTAGTAATTAAGTTCGCATGTCCTAATCAGGGTTAGTAGCTTTAGTGACTGGATGGAAATACCAATGTATTTGGGACATTACTAGGAGGTTTGGAGCACTGGCGTTGCGTAGGTATGTTCTGTGTTGGTCTTGTGTGTTAGTATTGATATTTAGTGGAAAGTTCTGGGATTTATTTGTCTGGCTTTCTTTGCATTTACGTAAACCCTAAAATGCTGTGAAGCATCCCACACAATGCTAGGTAATTCAGATTTTGGAAACATACATTTGTTTCCGTGTTGTATAAGTCTTACCATTCAGATACACACCAGTGGGTTTCATTAGGAAGGTCTATGAGTCGTGCTGGTTTTCTGGCTTCCGATGTGACTATAATGTGTGTACAGGTTAATAGGAAGCTATAACATTTCTCATTCTGTGGTTCCCACACAGCGACAGGAAGTGGGCAGTGTGTGTCAGCCTGTATTGCAATAGATGCGCAGCATTGTAATATGGTGGCAATAGGATGTATAAGGTGAATACTATTAACTTGTGAAAGATCCAATACTTAACTTTAAAAGATAATTTCAATAGCAGAGATTTCACTTTTCTGTCACCATCATTGCCATTATTACAGTACGCTGGATTTTTAGCTCTCGGGTTCAGGGATTGCTTGATTTTTGTTCATGTTCCCCTGTATTTCATAGTGTCTGCCTGGTTGGTACTATTTGGCAACATTAATAATACTGGCCATCTTATATAGCAGGGGTAGCCAACTCCAGTCCTCTTCGACTGAGCCCCCTGTGCTGAAGCAGGGATAACCCGAAAACATGACCTGTTGGCGGCCCATGAGGACTGGAGTTGGCCGCCCCGTTATATAGTGTTCAATAATTTGATACATGGTCAGCAGCCTGGGTATTTGATGTACAGGCATACCCCGGTTTAAGGACACTCACTTTAAGTACACTCGCGAGTAAGTTCATGTCGCCCAATAGGCAAACGGCAGCTCACACATGCGCCTGTCAGCACATCCTGAACAGCAATACCGGCTCCCTACCTGTACCGAAGCTGTGCACAAGCGGGGAGACTGTAGAGCCTGTTACAAATGCGTTATTTACATCAGTTATGCACGTGTATGACGATTGCAGTACAGTACATGCATCAATAAGTGGGACAAAAGGTAGTGCTTCACTTTAAGTACATTTTCGCTTTACATACATGCTCCGGACCCATTGTGTACGTTAATGCGGGGTATGCCTGTATTATGCTATTATGTATTATGTGTTGCTCAGTTACCTCTCTTATTAGGCAACTTTCCGTTCTTTCCATTGTTCGTAGCAAATGCAGATGCCGTTGGCATTTACGACATTTTAACTGTTAAATCCAATCTTAGTTCAGTTCAGGTTACATTTCCAAATCGAATTTGTTTTTATCTATAAAAAAAAAAAAGAAATATATACTTAGATTTCCAACACACACACACACACACACACACACACACACACACACACACACACACACACACACACACACACACACACACACACACACACACACACACACACACACACACACACACACACACACACACACACACACACACTGCATCAAATTCTGCTTCTCCATCCATCATTTTGTTCTTTTCTTTTTTTAGCATCAGAAAACCTTAAGGTGTAAACCTTCCTGGCTTATGATCTGTGTCAAGTATAATAAACCTGATTAACAAGCTTGTTACATTACATATAACTGCAGGCAGAACATGTATAATAAAATAAAATGTTGCTGTAGGTCAAAGCCCGCTTTTCTATGCATGAAAACATGGATACCTAGTTCCATTAGACACTAACGACCCACTTACAAGCGGCATTTCCACCAGCTTCCTTTTTTTCAGCCCACCTGAATTGACCTTCTCACCGTGTAGGAGCAGCGAGGCGGCTGTCCACTGGGCAAATTGGTAGACTCAAAATGGCCGCAGGCAGAGGGCTCACTGCGGTTGCCAATAAAAAGCATCTTTCTATTGGTAGCCCTGCAGCCATGTTCGTAGTGCCGGCAGCCATGTCAACCCAGGCACAAAAAAGATCTTTCCCCAGAGGTTGGTGACCACAGACGAGCTCCAGCATAGGTAGGATAAGGCAGGATTGCTGTTATAATACAGGGAAAGCAGCACAGTAAGGGCAGGCCCATACTGCCTTTGCCCACACAGAGGTGTGCGCGTACCTGGCGTCACCCGCGTGAAGCGGGTGCGTTTTTCGGACATGCTTAATGAGCCCTTGGGGGGGTGTCTAGGGGCGTGTCAGTGACATCACGAAGCTGGCTCGCCCTCATTGGGCAAACCGCTCATGTGACCTGCCCGTCGTGCCGAGAAATCAGTTTCAACTAATTCCTCGCATAAACGCACACACCCTCCTGGTCGCGCCCACGTGGTCTATGGGCGCGATTAATGCCTCAAGGCATTGTGATCACGCCGTGTGTGGACGCCTCCGCGCAGTCTGCGGCAGCATGGACTTAGCCTAACTCTATGTATTAAGAGATACGTGCACACTAATGCAGTTGCATCAAAATTATAATTGTTTTCTGTCTGAAACACAACATATTTAAGAAGTGTATTTCTATTACTTTTTCATTTGGCACATGCTGCGCTAATATTCTGCGCTAAAAAGAACTTTGTGCCAGCATTTTGCCTTCGATACATAAAGCCCATCACAGGGATAGAAGGGCAAATAGACCGAATCAGTCACACCTCATGTGCTCTGGATAATTTCTATGTCCCCTGAGGAGCTTGTGGCCAATAGTAATAGATAATCGAAGATACTGTAGGGCTAAAAAACAGCAACAATAAAACACAGCTTCATAGGACTATACCTATCCAAAATATTCTCATTCGCATTGAGAGTTACCAGCAGCAATGTGCTCTTCCAGCAGAAGACCTTGGAGAAAATGTACTTTTATGGCGCTTGGACAGTTAATAAAATTACACAATTGATCTATGAAATCAAACCCGTCACGGTGGGTGTCCTTGGAAATCAGCTCTTTTGTTGGAAAATCCTCGATGATTATAGAAACAAAAAATGCTTGTTAACTCTGACTGAAATCTTTTATGTATTATAAATGTCTGTTTAAAAAAAATTAGTATTTTCTCATAGTACAGAACTGATTTATAAAAAAAAACACACATGTAGGATATTGCTTGGTCTGCAACTTTAATATACTGAGCATCCTTAGATTTCTATAGCAGGTTTTAGCCCACCTCTCCAGCAGTACAATGTGTTGCCAATATTCCCAGCAGTTTGAGCTGTAAACTGTAACAATAGATAATGTTACATTATAATGTAATAGTAGCTTAGGAGCTACTGAAGGATTGAACGACTGAAAGGCAGCCATTTAGTGTACCCTGGGAAACAGAAAATTTGCTAATCGATCACGACAGCTTAGGTAATTAGCTTTCCGTAAAAGTAATCAAATGCTGTAAATATTAAACCAAAAAAAAAAAAACGTTCCGTTTGGACAGCCCCTAACGTACCAAAGTACATTAAAGTACAGTAAATCAAGCCAACATGGCATGGGGAGTGAGTCCCATTTGAATTGTTACTTTTGGCAAGCCAATACAAAATGTTAATGCGAATTAGCATTTCATAGATGTTCTTTTAAATTTGCTTTACACTTTCTGACTTCACTCTGACAAAATAGCTCTACCACATACTGTACAGTATCATCTTTTTTTCCCCGTCAGTGCCAATGTAGAAGTCATTAGAATTACCCCATTCAGCGTTATAACATGGTGAGATAAAAGGATTTTCAGTAAAAGTGCTCACACCACGATTGGGCCTGTTAAACCGTGCCCTTCAGTGAAAATGTTAATTAGTTGTAACTCGTTTAACTGGAATCTCTGCAAAGAAGACACTTTTCAGAAATGCACACAAATTGTTTCTGGTGTTTTGCACAATAAGTGAACCCTGGAGCATTGTTCGTGCCATGGCTACAGTTGGAAAGAGCATTTAAATAAAACTAGCACTGCATAGGTCATGTGGAAAAAGCAACTGCATAGGGTATGCGGCTCCAAATTCACAGATATATGTAATTATCAAGTGAACGAACCTACAGAAACATACTTTTATCCCGTATATAACTCCGACCATACTGTAGATTTTGAGTAAACCAGTGGAATAAATTGTTGGTATCTCTGAAATGAAACAAACATTGTGGTAGATAACAGCGATCATTTATTTGTTGATAAAATGTTTTACCAGGAAGTAATACACAGAGTTACCTCTCGTTTTCAAGTATGTCCTGGGTACAGAGTTAGGCTGCGCTTATAGTGCACGGCGACGCGACGTCACTCGAAAACAAATAAATTGACTCCGTCGCCAGCACTTATAGTAAGTACGACGGAGACGGAGTGATGTCGCGGCCAAAAATTTGGTAGCCGGGTCTCTTTGATTTTTGTAGAGACAGTCGCCACATGTGACTGTCTCTAAACCAATCAGAGACCGCGGCCCGCCCCCTTTCATGACGTCACTGGCGACAGTCGCGGAAAATCCAATTACAACTTTCGCTGGTGGTGACGGCGGCGGGTGATGTCATCGGTCGCGTCGCCGTCGCCAGCACTATAAGCGCGGCCTTATGATGACAATACATGGTTATATTATGTGAACAGGGTTACACATTATATACAAGACATTGCGTGCACAGGTAAAGATAATATATATTATAGGCTTATGTAACCGTTACAGACCAGATTAAAATGTGAGACAGCTTTAGTTTGGAAAGAACTTAGACAGGTGGTGGCTGTGAGAGTCTCTGGTAGGTTGTTCCAGTTTTGGGTGCACGGTAAGAGAAGGAGGAATGGCCGGATGCTATGTTGAACCTTGGGACCATGAACAGGTTCAACATAGATAAGACATAACGTGGAAGATTGTATGGCATTCAGGCCTAGTCATCATGATCCTCCTTTTGATTTCTTATTGAAATGCAGAATAGTGAGTACCAGAATGCAGGAATGCAGTGGGATATTAGAAAATACAAACTGGATGGAAATAATTGAAGCCAACAATAAATCCTGGACTGTGGCCATCTGTCTGCCTCTTGTTCCCTCTATGGTAACCCCCCTCCCTATTTCTTCCATCGCCTGCAGCGATTCTCTTAATCAGTTGCCTGCGTGCCACTATTCCTAACTCCTAGTAGAATTATATGCTGCCACGGGGTATGAGTAAGGATCTTCCCCTGGACTGCTTAGCTGTTCTGTTAGGAGGGGAAAACACGAAGTACATTTATCAGCCTGAATAATTGCTTTTGTGGGCAGATAACTTTAGAATCAAATCACATTATGTTTTGTTAAATTATAAGCCAGGTGGCAACTCAATATCAAATCTGTCATATACGCTCTTCGTCTAGCGCAATGTGTTTCTAATTCACAATCAGAGCAATTCATTATTGAAAGCCGGGGCATGCACCCCCCACCAGAATTGAAATGCCATGAGTGAAATTATGTGACTTGATGCCATATGATGCATATTTACTATTTAAGACACCGGTATCATAGTCACATCCATAGTCCAGAAATGATCATATGAGATAACACCCTGTACATTTTTCTATAGACTTTAAAAAATATTTAGCCATTGAGGCCTATGCTAGATACTTCCACAGTGGAAGCCCCTTCCGTGCATCCTTTACTACCTTAGGTTGTTTTTTTTTAAGGGATTTATAATTGAATCAACATTTTAAGGTAACTTTTGTCACTTTCCCAATCTCAGACGTTGGCCATTCTTTTATTTCTCTCTTAACCACCAGATGAAATTCATATTTCCCTGTACTTTTGGTAGCAGCTTCATGCAGAAATCTTCTGAAAAGACCAAGGCATCTCTCGGTATAGGACTGCAGGGGACTTAACCCAGGAGACCTCATCATTTTCTTTTTAATTTCCCTAAGGTGACATCATCAATGCGGTATGGATGGAGTTTGGGGGAGAAGCTTACATTTTTCTTCTTAATGTACTTTTAGCACCTGCCAAAGAGTGACTGCAAGAGGACCCCCCAGTTAGAGATGTTGAATTAGTAATATATTTCTGTACTGTGGAGCAGTAATATAGCCACTCTTATCCAAACTCCTGCATACTCATATTTGGACAGTCTGCTCTTCCTACAGTCATTATCTCACTGATTTTATCTATTTTACTGCTTGCTGTGAAAACGTAGCACTATATTTGGACATTTCTCACCCACAGTGTTCATCATTGGAAATCTAAACCCTAGACTGATTTGCAATCCATTGTTTTCCCTTCTGACAGCCAAAAATGGGTTACATAATAGCTAAGGTTTAAAAAATACATACCCATCAAGATCAACCCATGTTAAATTTAGACAACAGAAACTTGTACTCTACGTGTATTCACAGGTTATTTATCCGGACGAAGGCAAACAAAAAACCCCAGTGAAATATCATCCAATGATATCTCATAAGTGTGAAATTAAATTCCTTCCTGACTCCAGTAATGGCAATCAGATTAATCCCTGGATCAACATCCTTCCCATGTTTACTTATTTGGTATATCCCTGTATACCTTTCCTTTCTACAACAGATGTAGAAACTGTTGCTTTTTTTTTTTTTAACGTATTTTTCATTTGTTTTTGAAAAGACAAAATAAAAAGGGGGTGGAGGGGTACCACCATGTACATATTACTTGCATATTACCTTAATATAACACAATCTCATACACTGTAATATTCATTTTCCTGACAGAACCTCCAACTCTCAGCCTGCTCCTAACCACATTCATATTCCCCCACGGGAAACCGAGATCACTTATCGCACCCTGGAATTCCAGGATTCCCAACCTTGATGGAATTTTCTGGACCTGTGTCTTATAAATGCTGTTAATCTCTCTATTGCTGAGACCTCATTCACTCTCTGTATGACATCTCTCCTAGAGGGAGGAAGAGTCTTTTTCCAGTCCCCTGTAATCGAGCATCTTGCGGCAGTCAATATATGTGACATCATTTTATTCATGTGTTGGTTCATGTTCTCTATTGGTTTTGCCAGAAGCATTATAAGCTAGTCTAGTGGTTTTATTATTTCTATAGTGTCTCCTATCAATTTCTGCAACATCACCCAAAAATTCTATTTTTGCACAAATTCACTAGTTATGGGCCATATCACCCACCCTTTCACAGCATCTCCAACATAGATTTGTGGCTCCTGGAAAAATCTACCTCAGCCTTTGGGAGGTAAGATACCATCTATAGATAATTTTATATATATTCTCCTTTGTTGTTGTGCATATGGATGTGCTCGCTGCATTGTCCCATATGTCCTCCCAGTCCTCCGTTGTGATATCTACCTGGAGGTCATGTGCCCATTGCTCCATGTATCTGTGGCTGCAGGAGACGTTGGTGTTTTCTTGATACAGGGTTGAGATAAGCCCCTTCTGATATTTCTTATGTCTACAAAGCTCCACAAACTCAGTAGATTCCCGGAAAATCCCATTTGGAGAGATCTACCTGACATAATGGCATATTTGTAGATATTTAAACACCACTGCTCTCAAGAACAAGTATCTCTCATAAAATTCCTAAAAATTCAGCAATTTACCCTTAAGCAATACATTTCCTATATCTTGGATATTTTTGGCCTTCCATGAATCAAACCCATTAGTATACAAACCTGGGCCAAAGTCTGGGTTGTCAAAGATGACGACAAGTCTGTTATTATTTGATATTGTGATTTGACCCTTTGCTAAATTTTAAATGTAAATCTTATGACTGCGGAATGGAATACACCTGGTTTGGTTTGCCCAGCTAGCTTTCCTTTCCATAGAAGGGCTGGTAGTGCTGCTGTACTGTTAAACGTACTTTCTAGATCTACCCACATATAAAAATTTGTCTTTTAATACCAACACATTATCTGCGTTAGGTGAGTGACCAGATAATATTTCCTGATATCTGGTACCGCCATACCCCCTTTTTCCCTAGGTGAGATCGGAACCAACCTTGCTACCCATGGCCTTTTGTTACCCAATGTAAATTGCATTATCTTGTTTTGTCATTTGTTTAGGTTTTATTGGGATAGGAATTGGCAGTGTTTGAAAATAATACAGCAGTCTTGGCAGAATATTAATCTTTACCTATGTTACAGGATAATATTCAGGAATATCTACAGTGTAATGGAAAACAAAATTATTAGTAATAATCAGCATGGATTTATGAAGGAGAGGTCATGCCAAACTAACCTTATTCGTTTCTTTGAGGGGGTAAGTAGGAACTTAGACCAGGGGAATGTTGCTGTACATAATAAAGCAAATTGGACTCAGTAAAAATATTTGCATATGGATTGAATACTGGTTGAAGAACAGACAACAGAGAGTTGTCATAAATGGAACTTTTTCAGGTTGGGCTAAAGTCGTGAGTGGAGTACCTCAGGGATCGGTACTGGGACCCCTGCTTTCTAACTTGTTTATTAATGACGTTGAGGTTGGCATAGAGAGCAAAGCCTCCATCTTTGCTGATGATACTAAATTGTGTAAGGTAGTAGAATCACAGGTCTGAATTTAGAAAGGAGATTGGCTTATAGCTGGCACAGCTCATCGGGTCTTTGTCTTGAATAACTACATTTGCTTTTAACATTTGTGTTGGAATTTGTGATCTCTTTAAAAACAAGTATTAAATAAATCTAACAAATGTGGGACAAGAATTTTTAAATACTTTTTCTAATAGAAATTTGATAGCACAATAGATTTCTTCTGGACATTACTTACTGGGACTGGGAACAGCTCTTTTTCATGCAGCACTCACTTATTTCGTTT
Organism: Ascaphus truei; assembly: GCF_040206685.1. Lineage (NCBI taxonomy): Eukaryota > Metazoa > Chordata > Amphibia > Anura > Ascaphidae > Ascaphus > Ascaphus truei. The sequence goes on along the minus strand of NC_134486.1, from coordinate 290,517,104 downwards.
AGACCATCACATATCTGGCTAGCGCTTCCTTATTATATGTATTGGTGGATTAATGCAGACTTATTGAGTCCCAACTGTAAGCGCGTTACCATCAGTAAATCACAAGCACAATCCTCCTGCCTTCCTTGACTCTTCTTCCGCTGTCTCAGAGGATATGTCACTGCTGATCTCCTCTTCTCCCTCTACCACTTGCACTTTTGACCCCATTCCCTCCCATCTCCTAAATCCTCTTCCTCCTACTATAATCCCTACGCTCACACACATTTTTAACTCCTCCCTCTACTCTGGTACCTTTCCCTCTTCCTTCAACCATGCAACAGTTACATTATTACTCAAAAACAGCAAGCTTGACCCTACCTGTCTTTTTTTTTTTATTATTACAAATATTTTTATTGTTTTTTTTGGTGATAGCAGCATTGAGACTGAACAATAACTTAGAGCATCAAATATACATTGACCTTTATACAATATAGCCAAAAACTTCCAAATTTTCACACAGTTTCCTGATCACTAGGGCTCACTTATATTCAAGTGCTTCTCCTTAAAAGCTGGGTCTTTTCGTAGTCTCTAGCACACCATGACCCTACCTGTCTTTCTAACTATCAACCTGTCTCCCTCCTGCTTTTTGCCTGTAAACTCCTTGAACGTGTTGTATTCTCTCGCTTGCTCCACTTACTCAACACCTATTCTCTCCTAGACCCTCTACAATCTGGCTTCCGCACTGCTCACTCCACTGAAACAGCCCTCACTAAAATAACTAATGACCACCATGCTGCCAAAGACAGAGGTCATTACGCTCTGCTCATGTTACTCGACCTCTATGCAGCATTTGACACCGTGGACCACCCTCTTCTCTTTCACATTCTCCATATTCTAGGTATTCGGAACAAAGCTCTATCCTGGATCTCATCCTACCTCTCCCATCGTATTTTCAGTGTGCCTTCTGCTAACACCTCCTCCTCTATCGAGCTCTCTGTGGGGGCACCCCAGGGCTCTGTCCTGGGACCTCTCCTCTTTTCTCTGTACACACTTTCTCTAGTTGACCTAATCACATTTCTTGGGTTTAAATATCACCTCTATGCTGACGACACACAAATTTACTTTTCAACCCCTGACATTACACCTTCTGTACAGACCAAAGTTTCTGAGTCTCTCTGCGATATCATCCTGGATGCCCCTCCGCCGATTTAAACTTAACATGGCAAAAACAGTGCTCCTCATACTTCCTCCCAAACCTGGCCCTGTTACCTCCTTCCACATTACTGTTGGACATACTATAATTTACCCAGTAGCCCAAGCACGCTGCCTACGGGTCATACTGGACCCCTCTCTCACATTCTCCTCTCACATTCCAAACTTATCTAAAACCTGTCGCTTTTTCCACCGCAATATAACAAAGATACGCCCTTTCCTCTGATGCTCGACTGCTCAAACTCTGACTCGATTACTGTAACCTCCTGCTGTCCGGCCTTCCTGCCTCTCCTTTGTCTCCCCTACAATCTGTCCTTAATGCTGCTGCCAGAATCACTCTACTGTTTCCTAGATCTGTCTCAGCATCTCCCCTGCTGAAATCACTCTTCTGGCTTCCTATCAAATCCCGCATCTCACACTCAATTCTCCTAACTTTTAAAGCTTTACATTCTTCTGCCCCTCCTTACATCTCATCCTTAATTTCTCGCTATGCACCATCCCGACTCTTGCGTTCTGCTCAAGGATGTCTTCTTTCTACCCCCTTTGTATCTAAAGCCCTCCCTGCCTTAAACCTTTCTCACTGACTGCCCACACCTCCGGAATGTCCTTCCCCTCAATACTCGACTAGCACCCTCTCTATCCACCTTTAAAACCCACCTTTAGAAAAAGCGAATGAATGTGATAATGATTGAATTTTTTTGCAGGAGACCAATCCTATTTTCCACACACAAAAAAAGTGGAGGCTTGGGTTTCTAAATGGCACAGGAGCGGGGGGGGGGCATTGGCGTGCAGTCACTGTGTATCCACAGGAGCGGGGGGCATTGGCGTGCAGTCACTGTGTATCCACAGGAGCGGGGGGGCATTGGCGTGCAGTCACTGTGTATCCACAGGAGCGGGGGGGCATTGATGTGCAGTCACTGTGTATCCACAGGAGCGGCTGGATTGGCGTGCAGTCACTGTGTATCCACAGGAGCGGGGGGCATTGGCGTGCAGTCACTGTGTATCCACAGGAGTGGGGGGCATTGGCGTGCAGTCACTGTGTGTATCCACAGGAGCAGGGGGCATTGGCGTGCAGTCACTGTGTGTATCCACAGGAGCGGTGGGGCATTGGCGTGCAGTCACTGTGTGTATCCACAGGAGCGGGTGGCATTGGCGTGCAGTCACTGTGTGTATCCACAGGAGCGGGGGGGCATTGGCGTGCAGTCACTGTGTATCCACAGGAGCGGGGGGGGCATTGGCGTGCAGTCACTGTGTATCCACAGGAGCGGGGGAGCATTGGCGTGCAGTCACTGTGTATCCACAGGAGCGGGGGGCATTGGCGTGCAGTCACTGTGTATCCACAGGAGCGGGGGGGCATTGATGTGCAGTCACTGTGTATCCACAGGAGCGGGGGGGGCATTGGCGTGCAGTCACTGTGTATCCACAGGAGCGGGGGGGCATTGGCGTGCAGTCACTGTGTATCCACAGGAGCGGGGGGCATTGGCGTGCAGTCACTGTGTATCCACAGGAACGGGGGGCATTGGCGTGCAGTCACTGTGTGTATCCACAGGAGCGGCTGGATTGGCATGCAGTCACTGTGTGTATCCACAGGAGCGGGGGGCATTGGCGTGCAGTCACTGTGTATCCACAGGTGCGGGGGGGCATTGGCGTGCAGTCACTGTGTGTATCCACAGGAGCGGGGGACATTGGCGTGCAGTCACTGTGTGTATCCACAGGAGCGGGGGGCATTGATGTGCAGTCACTGTGTATCCACAGGAGCGGGGGGGCATTGGCATGCAGTCACTGTGTGTATCCACAGGAGCGGGGGGCATTGATGTGCAGTCACTGTGTGTATCCACAGGAGCGGGGGGGGCATTGATGTGCAGTCACTGTGTGTATCCACAGGAGCGGGGGGGCATTGGCATGCAGTCACTGTGTGTATCCACAGGAGCGGGGGGGGCATTGGCGTGCAGTCACTGTGTGTATCCACAGGAGCGGGGGGCATTGGCGTGCAGTCACTGTGTGTATCCACAGGAGCGGGGGGCATTGATGTGCAGTCACTGTGTGTATCCACAGGAGCGGGGGGGCATTGGCATGCAGTCACTGTGTGTATCCACAGGAGCGGGGGGCATTGGCGTATAAGCCACTGTGTGTATCCACAGGAGCGGGGGGGCATTGGCGTGCAGTCACTGTGTATCCACAGGAGCGGGGGGCATTGGCGTGCAGTCACTGTGTGTATCCACAGGAGCGGGGGGCATTGGCGTATAAGCCACTGTGTGTATCCACAGGAGCGGGGGGCATTGGTGTGCAGTCACTGTGTGTATCCACAGGAGCGGGGGGGCATTGGCGTGCAGTCACTGTGTATCCACAGGAGCGGGGGGGCATTGGCGTGCAGTCACTGTGTGTATCCACAGGAGCGGGGGGCATTGGCGTGCAGTCACTGTGTATCCACAGGAGCGGGGGGCATTGGCGTGCAGTCACTGTGTGTATCCACAGGAGCGGGGGGCATTGGCGTATAAGCCACTGTGTGTATCCACAGGAGCGGGGGGCATTGGTGTGCAGTCACTGTGTGTATCCACAGGAGCGGGGGGGCATTGGCGTGCAGTCACTGTGTATCCACAGGAGCGGGGGGGCATTGGCGTGCAGTCACTGTGTGTATCCACAGGAGCGGGGGGCATTGGCGTGCAGTCACTGTGTATCCACAGGAGCGGGGGGCATTGGCGTGCAGTCACTGTGTGTATCCACAGGAGCGGGGGGCATTGGCATGCAGTCACTGTGTGTATCCACAGGAGCGGGGGGCATTGGCGTGCAGTACTTCTATCTGCTTTTCTTTACATTGGGTTACTTGCCGGACACGTTTCACTGTGTTGTATTCTACGCTGTTTAATGATATGGGAATTATATTGGGAAAGTATATTTCAGGAAGCCAAAAGCATTTAATGCGCCCATTCATTCATATTTTATTGAGGGGGTATTTATTTGCTGATTGTAGTATTAAGTAGCTGCTATTTCTTATCTTCCAGGATCCCTATTCCAGCTGCATTAGAAGCGATGTGGTGAAATCAAATTACCGTAGTTCAGGGAAATATCGGTAAGTTTCTATTTTGAATTTCTTAATTTGAAGACGATGCACCTTTCTGCTACTGTACCCGACACCATTTTCTTAGTGTGAAAGGGTAATAATGATATAGAAGAAACAAAATAGTGCGATAAAGGTTCTTGGGTCAGCTGCAGCAAGGGGACATTTCCTTGATGTGCATATTCTGCTGGACTCCCACTTCCCGCTTATATACCCTGTGTTCAGAAAAACAGGACCCCTTTTATCTTTCATCATATCTTACAGAACAATCTCACAATTTCATGAACATTTGAGCAATTATAGGTCTGTCACAGTAGATTACATTTAAGAATGGTTTGATAATCTAATAAACATTCTTTGGAATTGGTGGTGACATGATGACCTCATCAAGTGCATAGTTACAAACGGTGTTTAGCGAAGGAGATAATCACATTATATAGTGCTTGAGACTGAGCAACAATTATGGTTCAAAACACTTACATATTAAAATGTTTCCTGATATGGTCGTTAGGAGGACTGAAAAAACAAACAAATTTGCATGTATGTATATTTTTATTTATATGGCACCCACAGTGTTCTCATCGCTTTACAAAAAGACAATACATACAGGGAATTATAATAATACAATAAGGGCAACAAAGTCCAACAATAGAAAAGGAAATTCCTGCCCTGGAGAGCTTACAATCCAAGTGGTATGTTGGGAGGTGTACAGACACAGCAGGTGAGGGAGTAATTAAGTAGATGGCAGTGCTTGGCCACAATGGTTGGTGGGAGCGACTGAGTGTGGGACAGAAGCCATGAGTCCAGGCTGTTGAAATGCTTCATTTAAGAGGTGAGTTTTCAGGTTTGTTGAGAAGGTGGGGAGAGAAGGTGTTTGGTGTATACCGAGTGTGAGGGTGATCCACAGGTAAGGGGCAGTGAGGGGAAAAGGTTTAAGGCGAGAGAGAGAGCTGTAAAGGAGAGCTGTAAAGGTGAAAGGGGATGGAGAGGGAACCAGTTATGGGTAGGGAGCAGGAGACGAGCAGGGGCAGAGCGAGAGATCAAAACTGATATTTAAGAAGGAGCAGATAAGTGGAGAGCCTTAAAGGTAAGGAGGAGAACTTTGTAGGTGATCCGAAATTTGATGGGAAGCCAGGAGATGAATTTAAGGGGGAGATAAGCAGAGACTGTTTAAAAAAAGTGAAATTATTCTAGCAGCAGAATTTTATTAGATTGCAGAGGAGAAAGTCGTGAGGCAGGGAGGCCAGTTAGCAGTATGTTACAGTAATCCTGACAGGAGAGGATAAGGGCATGCATTACAGTTTAAGTAGTAGATTGACAAAGGAAAGGGCGAATCTTAGCAATATTACGGAAGAAGAAGCGACAAATTTTGACTGTGAATGTGAATGGAGAAGGAAAGGGACGACTCAAATGTGACTCCTAAGCAACATGCTTTGGCGACAGGATAGATGGTACAGTAATACCGTTTACTGTGATGGTAAAGGGGGGTTAGACCAGGTTTAGCGGGAAATATGAGAAGCTCAGTTTTAGACATATTAATCTTAAAGTTAAATTAATCTTAAAGCGTTGTAGAGAGACAAAAGGAGAGGTCCCAGAACAGAGCCTTGAGGTACACCAACAGATTAGCACATTTGTAAAACAACGTATCGTTCAGGAGTTGGAGCAGCTGGATCAACGTGTTATCGATTATGCAATCAGACAGTGGCGTTCTCATCTTCGGGCGTGCGCTTCAGCAGGAGTAGGTTTTGAACACACACTTTGAACCATACTTTGAACTCAAACTTTATTCTGTAGTAATCTAAATTTTTCAGATTAAATAACAACAGTTTAACACTTTTAGAAGCGACGAAGGAAAACTTCCTATTTCTTGTTTAATGAACATGAACCTACCGCAGTGATCTGGTACTTGTCAACCTAATACAGCAACATCAATTTAGTTCACATCAATTAATTGTCTACATTGTGCTTCTTATATGGTGTTAATCTATGTAACAGACCTACCATTGTGAACATTTTCATGGGGATTGAGTGAGAAATATATAGAATATGATCAAAAGCGAAAGGGTTCCCTTTTTTCCTGAGTGGTGTATATAATAGCTATTGGGAAGGAGGGGAAGAGGGAGGATGTTGCAGGCTGTGGAAATACTCAATCCCAGTATCAGGACATAGAGCCTTCACTTGGTTTCGGCGCTCCCTCGATAATTGATCCCATTCCCCAAATTGCAGGTTCACGGTGAGCCCACCACGCATCCCACCACTACAAAGCCCAAAGTGGACCTTTCTGTCAAAATACAGCACCTCTCACTGCATTACATCCCATTACCGTCATTTGTTCACATACTTTTCTTCTAAGATTGTTTCGCTCTCCTTAACCCTCTCACTCTCTCCTACAACTGTTTACTCTTCCTCTTTAGCTATGTTTGTGATCACCTCTATTTCTCCTGTCTTCTTAACCCTTTCTACATTCATTAGTTTTCCCCTTTCTTCCCTTTTTGAAACCCCCCCTTCTCACTTCACCCAAGGACTGGGGCCTTTTCTAATACAGGTCTACCACAAACATCACAATGGGCAATGATGTACTTGTCCTAATTTGATTTAACTAGGAATATGAATGCGTTTATGTTAATATACAGTCTGCTACAGTCTATTGGCATATTCTCTTTTCCGGAGATCAAGTTGCATTAAAGCATTCCTATTGTGTCTCCTACTGGGTCACATTCCTAATTCCCCCATGCAGCTTGCTTTTCTTCAAGCTCATACTTATATTAAGACCTCTAGATTTGTTCAGGTTCATTTAGTGAAATCACCTAGTTGCTAGCAGAGTATATAAATCATGGAGATAATGGCAACATGGAATGTAATAGAGAGTGAATGCACGTATTGATCTAAGATGCCTGGCAAGGCAACCTTCAGTGAGCATTTATACAGTCCCGTCATCATCCTGCTGCACTGTATTGTTGACCTTGGCATATTTTCAGAAGACCGTGAATGCATCAATAGGAACGTTCATGTACAGAAAGAAGATGGATATGTCCTTTATAGTTGGTTTGCAGGCTGCTGATTTTTAACCTCATCAGCTACAAATAGGTTCTCTCTTTGATGTGTTTCTGGCCCTGCAGCACTAAAGAAGTTGGACAATCCAGAACACCATTGTCACAAAGCAAGGCTGCTAGAGGGGCTGTTTTGGATGGAATATGCTGCCTGGGGAGAGTCAATACTTCTGTTTTCTTATTTAATTTATTGCACTGTTAAATTACTGTTGTTATCCGTTTGGAAACACAACTGGTATAAAAAAAAAATACCCGCGTGCTTCACTCAACAATACTTTGTGAGTTGTGTTTTTTTTAGTTTTGCCTTACAAATCCAACCTCCTTGCTGTATCACTGCGACCATCCTTTTTATTTAAGGGCACTCTTGCAGAAGAATCAGTACGTTACATTATATACTGCTATTTGCCATGATGTCACTCATAGTATGGCTTTCCTACCTATCTAGTAAGCATTACATTATAAAACAAATGGTTAAAAAGGCACCAAAGTTTTCAGTTGTTTAATGTTTCCTGTTTAATGAACAGCTACTGTAGCATCAATGTGACTGACACTTATCAGGTCTGGTCTGTATTTTGCTCTGGCAAAGATAGATCTTCTACACCACAATCTGGGTAATTAGGCAGAAGTGATCAGAAGGCCATGCAAAAAATATTGGTGGGTGCTCCATTTGTATTTTAGGGTTAATCAGGCTCATTTGTTCTTTTTCTGCACATTTTTTATGTCGTTTTAATTGATACCTGCAGTGCCACGTGTGTTGTTTGAAAGGCAGCTTTGTGTATAGTCAAGGGAAATGAAAGCAACCACACTGCAGTGACATGTTAATGTGCTATTTAAGTGTTTGGGGGGGTTCGGAAAATGGAGATCTGTGGAATTATAAAAGAGAAATTGACATTGCAGTGTGTAATTGAAGGGGCTGGAATTCTGTACTTGACATGGGTGTGATGCATATGGGACACATTTTCTGCACAGTGTAAACACGCGACACGGCCAATTCATTCAGTAACGACGTATTTCATAGCCTTCATTTTTTATGCTTTATATAATTTCTTGGCAAAAGAGCAGGAGAGAGAAAGTTAGGGCAGTAAGTGTAGAGTGCAGATAGCCAAAAACACAGTATTTGTAGAGTGTGCCATTTAGAGCAATAGTATTTAGTAAATTGCAGCCAACTTTATTCTTCATACTGTATGTGTCCTTCTCCCCCTCATATATTGTCATTCACAATTATTTTATTCTAGTGCATGAAATGGCCTTTTTGTATAAAATGGCCTCCACGGGAAACGCGTCAGAGTATTTTTAATGTTTTATGTTTTGGCTAATATGCCTAATAAATAGTTTATTTTAACTTTTACTTTTGCCTCCAGCCCTTGCCTTCATTTGCTGTGTTGTACTCTCCACCTATCCTATTTTTGCAGGGGATGACTCTGTGACTGGGGCCTCTGTGCTGAGTCTGAGACCCGGCACTGTCTCCTGGGGGCGGCGTTTTGCATTCTGGTGCACAAGCTTTCTCTTCTTGGCAATGATTGGCAGTAGAAAGAATCATTTCAAAAATAGTTTTCTTGTAGTGACATCAACGTTTCGCTCCTCCCCCCAGCACCCCTAGGCTCTTTCTGAAGACCTATATACAGTATACATATATACTGTACACATATCTCAAACCTTTTTTACTTTTGTTACATCACACCTTTTTTTTTATCGTTGAAATTTTTTTTATTGCGTTTTCCATAACAAAACATATGACGGGCATACCCCGGTTTAAGGACACTCACTTTAAGTACACTCGCGAGTAAGGACATCTCGCTTAATAGGCAAACGGCAGCTCACGCATGCGCCAGTCAGCACGTCCTGAACAGCAATACCGGCTGCATACCTGTACTGAAGCTGTGCGCAAGCGGGGAGACTATAGAGCCTGTTACAAATGTGTTATTTACATCAGTTATGCACGTATATGACGATTGCAGTACAGTACATGCATCGATAAGTGGAAAAAGGTAGTGCCTCACTTTAAGTACATTTTCGCTTTACATACATGCTCCGGTCCCATTGCGTATGTTAATGCGGGGTATGCCTGTACATTTCAACAAGACCACAAAATACCAGTTTACAATAATTACAATATTCCTTTACATTTAACAGTGCACTAAACCAGTAAATAATATATTAAAATTACATATAATTCAGACATTGACAAACAAAGAAATGAAATTAAATTTTAAATTGATGAGCCAGTTAAATCACACCTTTAATACGAGTAATGCTGATATATTTTTATATATAGTAGCACTGACAATGTATGGTTATCACAGTACGACAATACAGACACAATGAATCCGTACACCAACGGGGTATCTCCATTTTTTTCCACCGGTCTACTTGGATGATAACAATAACGTATTCGGGGTGTTGAGAGAGGATAGAAAGTAAAGGAGAAGAGATACCGTCCGCAGATATGAGCAAATACTGCTCATAGTGTCTCTCTCGTGCTGGCTGTGCAGTATGCAGCATCTATAAAGCAGGATTGCATCTGCACACCCTCACGGAATAAGGATACTATAAAGCAGGACTGCATCTGCACACCCTCACGGAATAAGGATACTGTAAAGCAGGACTGCATCTGCACACCCTCACGGAATAAGGATACTATAAAGCAGGACTGCATCTGCACACCCTCACGGAATAAGAATACTATAAAGCAGGACTGCATCTGCACACCCTCACAGAATAAGGATACTATAAAGCAGGACTGCATCTGCACACCCTCACGGAATAAGGATACTATAAAGCAGGACTGCATCTGCACACCCTCACGGAATAAGAATACTATAAAGCAGGACTGCATCTGCACACCCTCACGGAATAAGGATACTATAAAGCAGGACTACATCTGCACACCCTCACGGAATAAGGATACTATAAAGCAGGACTGCATCTGCACACCCTCACGGAATAAGGATACTATAAAGCAGGACTGCATCTGCACACCCTCACGGAATAAGGATACTATAAAGCAAGACTGCATCTGCACACCCTCACGGAATAAGGATACTATAAAGCAGGACTGCATCTGCACACCCTCACGGAATAAGGATACTATAAAGCAGGACTGCATCTGCACACCCTCACGGAATAAGGATACTATAAAGCAGGACTGCATCTGCACACCCTCACGGAATAAGGATACTAAAAAGCAGGACTGCATCTGCACACCCTCACGGAATAAGGATACTATAAAGCAGGACTACATCTGCACACCCTCACAGAATAAGGATACTATAAAGCAGGACTGCATCTGCACACCCTCACGGAATAAGGATACTATAAAGCAGGACTGCATCTGCACACCCTCACGGAATAAGGATACTATAAAGCAAGACTGCATCTGCACACCCTCACGGAATAAGGATACTATAAAGCAGGACTGCATCTGCACACCCTCACGGAATAAGGATACTATAAAGCAGGACTGCATCTGCACACCCTCACGGAATAAGGATACTATAAAGCAGGACTACATCTGCACACCTTCACAGAATAAGGATACTATAAAGCAGGACTACATCTGCACACCCTCACGGAATAAGGATACTATAAAGCAGGACTGCATCTGCACACCCTCACGGAATAAGGATACTATAAAGCAGGACTGCATCTGCACACCCTCACGGAATAAGGATACTATAAAGCAGGACTGCATCTGCACACCCTCACGGAATAAGGATACTATAAAGCAGGACTGCATCTGCACACCCTCACGGAATAAGGATACAATAAAGCAGGACTACATCTGCACAACCTCACGGAATAAGGATACTATAAAGCAGGACTGCATCTGCACACCCTCACGGAATAAGGATACTATAAAGCAGGACTACATCTGCACACCCTCACGGAATAAGGATACTATAAAGCAGGACTGCATCTGCACACCCTCACGGAATAAGAATAAGGATACTATAAAGCAGGACTGCATCTGCACACCCTCACGGAATAAGGATACTATAAAGCAGGACTGCATCTGCACACCCTCACGGAGTAAGGATACTATAAAGCAGGACTGCATCTGCACACCCTCACGGAAATAAGGATACTATAAAGCAGGACTGCATCTGCACACCCTCACGGAATAAGGATACTATAAAGCAGGACTGCATCTGCACACCCTCACGGAATAAGGATACTATAAAGCAGGACTGCATCTGCACACCCTCGCAGAATAAGGATACTATAAAGCAGGACTGCATCTGCACACCCTCACGGAGTAAGGATACTATAAAGCAGGACTGCATCTGCACACCCTCACGGAATAAGGATACTATAAAGCAGGACTGCATCTGCACACCCTCGCGGAATAAGGATACTATAAAGCAGGACTGCATCTGCACACCCTCACGGAATAAGGATACTATAAAGCAGGACTGCATCTGCACACCCTCGCGGAATAAGGATACTATAAAGCAGGACTGCATCTGCACACCCTCACGGAATAAGGATACTATAAAGCAGGACTGCATCTGCACACCCTCGCGGAATAAGGATACTATAAAGCAGGACTACATCTGCACACCCTCACGGAATAAGGATACTATAAAGCAGGACTGCATCTGCACACCCTCACGGAATAAGGACACTATAAAGCAGGACTGCATCTGCACACCCTCACGGAATAAGGACACTATAAAGCAGGACTGCATCTGCACACCCTCACGGAATAAGTACACTATAAAGCAGGACTACATCTGCACACCCTCACGTAATAAGGATACTATAAAGCAGGACTACATCTGCACACCCTCACGGAATAAGGACACTATAAAGCAGGACTGCATCTGCACACCCTCACGGAATAAGGACACTATAAAGCAGGACTGCATCTGCACACCCTCACGGAATAAGGATACTATAAAGCAGGACTGCATCTGCACACCCTCACGGAATAAGGATACTATAAAGCAGGGCTACATCTGCACACCCTCACAGAATAAGAATACTATAAAGCAGGACTACATCTGCACACCCTCACGGAATAAGGATACTATAAAGCAGGACTGCATCTGCACACCCTCACGGAGTAAGGATACTATAAAGCAGGACTGCATCTGCACACCCTCACGGAATAAGGATACTATAAAGCAGGACTTCATCTGCACACCCTCACGGAATAAGAATACTATAAAGCAGGACTACATCTGCACACCCTCACGGAATAAGGATACTATAAAGCAGGACTGCATCTGCACACCCTCACGGACAAAGGATACTATAAAGCAGGACTTCATCTGCACACCCTCACGGAATAAGAATACTATAAAGCAGGACTGCATCTGCACACCCTCACGGAATAAGGATACTATAAAGCAGGACTGCATCTGCACACCCTCACGGAATAAGGATACTATAAAGCAGGACTGCATCTGCACACCCTCACGGAATAAGAATACTATAAAGCAGGACTGCATCTGCACACCCTCACGGAATAAGAATACTATAAAGCAGGACTGCATCTGCACACCCTCACGGAATAAGGATACTATAAAGCAGGACTGCATCTGCACACCCTCACGGAATAAGGACACTATAAAGCAGGACTGCATCTGCACACCCTCACGGAATAAGAATACTATAAAGCAGGACTACATCTGCACACCCTCACGGAATAAGGATACTATAAAGCAGGACTGCATCTGCACACCCTCACGGAATAAGAATACTATAAAGCAGGACTGCATCTGCACACCCTCACGGAATAAGGATACTATAAAGCAGGACTGCATCTGCACACCCTCACGGAATAAGGATACTATAAAGCAGGACTGCATCTGCACACCCTCACGGAATAAGGATACTATAAAGCAGGACTGCATCTGCACACCCTCACGGAATAAGGATACTATAAAGCAGGACTACATCTGCACACCCTCACGGAATAAGGATACTATAAAGCAGGACTACATCTGCACACCCTCACGGAATAAGGACACTATAAAGCAGGACTGCATCTGCACACCCTCACGGAATAAGGATACGATAAAGCAGGACTACATCTGCACACCCTCACGGAATAAGGATACGATAAAGCAGGACTGCATCTGCACACCCTCACGGAATAAGAATACTATAAAGCAGGACTGCATCTGCACACCCTCACGGAATAAGGATACTATAAAGCAGGACTACATCTGCACACCCTCACGGAATAAGGATACTATAAAGCAGGACTACATCTGCACACCCTCACGGAATAAGGACACTATAAAGCAGGACTGCATCTGCACACCCTCACGGAATAAGGATACTATAAAGCAGGACTACATCTGCACACCCTCACGGAATAAGGATACGATAAAGCAGGACTGCATCTGCACACCCTCACGGAATAAGAATACTATAAAGCAGGACTGCATCTGCACACCCTCACGGAATAAGGATACTATAAAGCAGGACTACATCTGCACACCGTCACGGAATAAGAATACTATAAAGCAGGACTACATCTGCACACCCTCACGGAATAAGGATACTATAGAGCAGGACTGCATCTGCACACCCTCACGGAATAAGGACACGATAAAGCAGGACTGCATCTGCACACCCTCACGGAATAAGGATACTATAAAGCAGGACTACATCTGCACACCCTCAGGGAATAAGGACACAAGCGGGTGGCACTCGTCAGCCCCATGGTCACAAATTGCAATGTCTCTGTTGAGCAGCCAGTACTGTAAACTCGTTATTTGCCTGCAGTGCTTTGCAAAAGCCTCTCTTGAAGCCAGTGGGCTATTAATCCATGACTCAACCCCCCAAACAAACAAGTGTGATGCTCACTGATTAACCTTTCTGAGCATATCACTACTAGTCCTGGGTATTTGCAGAAATAACCCATTCACTGCCAGCAGTGCATTGCCGTGCACCTCTCTGCGAGCCCCTCTTGCAGTGGATGGGTTAATGCCCCACATCCTCTCATCTCAGCTTTATTATTTCAGTAAGCTTGCTAAGTCCTCAAGAAATCAGAGCTTAAAAACGTGAGCAAGCTGCTGCCGCCATGTGACTACACTTATTTAGCATCAAGGGGCCAATGTTTTAATTTGCTATCTTCTGTTCCCTTAAAAAGCATTTTCAGTTATATGATTAATAGAAGGCCATGTGGAAAATAATCCCATGTTTTCAGGATGCTTCGTTTATTTAGATGATTGCTTGCACATTGCGCTTTTCAACAGAGTGAGGTATTGGAAATCTCTGCGTGGCATTTATGGCCCAGATCAACAAAAGGGTGCTGAGTATTACTCCCATGCATATGAATGTGAGCTGGGGCGTTCACAAATGTAGCACCCTTTTCTGTATCTGGGCCTTAGTGTTCACTCAATGTGGATGCTCCTTGTTGTTAAAGGTACTGCAGTGTACTGTACTGTATCCCCTTGAGAAAGCGCCTAAGCGAAACGGCCGTTGGGGGCTGCTGCTAATTACCCCATGGGCATTCACGTGGAGCATTACAGGGACTCCGTTATGGATTGAGCTTACTGTATTCATATGTACACTGCATTGGGAGCATATGTAGGAGCTTCTATGAGAGACCATTCGCAAACGCTAGTAGTATACTTTGTTATTGCTAGTGTATGGGTCTCTTATCTCCTCACCATTCATGCAGGAGTATCACACTAGCACTCCAGTGTTTTGTTGTGTGTTTAGTGTTTATTCCTACTAAGCATAAACCTTTGTCCTACATACCCACCCACAATATGATAGTTGGTGGGCTTGTTGTGTATATCTAGCACGCATTGTGCATCCCATTGCAGTGACCCTATGAATATATGCATTTATCTTAACATACTTACCTGATTGGTCATTAATATAGATATCAATTGTAGAGTGGTCGTGGGAGGGGGGGGGGGTTACTTAGGAACTCTCTTCCTCCTAGTAGGCTCACAATCCTATTTTTGTCAGACGTCTCTGCCTTAGTCATTCCCCCTTTTTTAGGGTTGACTACCCAAGCTTCATTCATTGTAGCTCGGCCCTTTGGGGTATTTTTAACACCCTGTGTTTTATACATTTTGGTACTATTAAAATGTTTTAATTATTATCATCATATCACCCATTTCATTTGGATATCCTAGCTCTCACCTGTATTCATTCACACACATCTCATGTGTCTGAGTGCTGTTTTATAGGGCTTCTCACTGATTCAACCGCCCCTCTGGGACGCTGTTCTGTCAGCATTTTTTTTGCATCTGCAGTAAGGTGACAGCATTCACACGGTTTACTATTTATATAGTTTGTGTATATATATATATATATGAGAAAAGACAAAAAGAAGCGCCAGCTCCATGTCATAATATTGTATGTACAAAGATAATTTTATTTAAAAAGAAGAGTGGCCGCCAGGACATGCACTCACTTCAATGTATAAAAAAGCATTCATGGGAGACAATCTGTAAGCCGTGAGGAACTGCAAGAGGATTTGGAGCCAGACAATATGGTATAGATGTATACAGTAGGTAAGCAGCAGATACTTATCTGTGGCTGGATGGAAGGTAGTCAGAGCGTCCCCTCTACATCAACAAGGGAGAAGATGGTATCCATGGATAGCTGGTACACCGTCCAGTGTTGCAGGAAAGTGTCCAAGTGTGAGATGTTGCACTTCGTGTGTAAAGCGCAAGAATGCGATCACAGCAGCCCATTACCAAAGCACCTTACTCCGCTACACACAGCTCTGCTTAACCCGGAAGTATCCTCTGCTCAACCTCCTCTTGTGGAGTATAGACTCGCAAACCTCGAGACAGCTCTTAACCGGCGTGATGACGTCAGTGCGTCACGAAGTCCAACGCGTTTCGTCACGTGAGTGACTTCTTCAAGGGATGATAGGCTGCTGGCTGCTATGGCAATTTATACCCAATTGGGTAATCAGTGTGAATAGAATATAGCTGTGGCAGAGTAGCAGCTGCCTATCATATCGTGAGAGTGTTCAGTGACATGGAGCAGATTCATTAACATAATATTGTAATCAAAACAGTAAAGGCAATCATTTCCATATAACAATGAACATTAATGACAGTGATAATTATCCTGAATGGAATCATAAAAGATAGTTGAAAAATAAAATTTATAAAAATAAACTACCTATGAATAATCTAAATGTCAAATGCTAAATCCGCTAATAAACTAATATAAAACTAATTGGATTTGAAATATAGTGTTGTTAATAGCATTTACATGATAGATTAGTTAGATGAAAGGTATAACGGGGTATATATATATATATATATATATATATATATATATATATATATATATTTAGAGGTATCTGTACCGTGTTAGCCGAGCTTAATAATAAAAAACGGATAGACGATACCGTTCTGTGGCTAACTAAATGCTTCTATTTGTGTAAGCTTTCGAGATACCCTGATCTCTTCTTCCGGCGGTGGTACACTGGATAAAGGGGTTTTACTTAAAAACAGTGCATCTTGGAATGTATCTGTGACTGAAGCCTATCCCTCCCCCCTGTGCAGTATGTGATTTATGACTTGAGGTGTTAAATGGTCCCTGAATGTTAGTGATGTAAGAGTGTATGTGTGTGTGTGTATGTATGTGTTTGTGTATGTATGTAAATATACATTTATAAAGCGCCCATAGTGTATACAGCGCTTTACAAAAGGTGTGTGTGGAGTGGGAGTGTATACCAATGGTGTGGGTAGGTGTAGAAATTTGAGAGGGTGTTGCATTACTATAAGTGTGTGTGGATACTATGTGGTCCCTATTGGTATATAGGGATGGAATTACATTGTGTATTTGTATGTGTAAGAGACAGCTGTGTGTGCATTCATATAGCGTGGTATGTACAGTATAGACATGGCCTTTATTTCTCTTGTGTCAGTAGTAAACCATGTGTCAGTAGTAACTCATGAAACTGTGGTCTCGGTTTAGGCCACCGCTAAGTGTCCCGAAGAGTTACATAAATTTGTATTCATGCAACCATCTCTCTTTCGGTGTTCTAAGATTACCTTTGAGTATGGCCACCTTCAGATCATTCATCTTATGGCCAGAGTCAGAGAAATGTTTGCCGACAGGACTGTCTCTTGTTCCGCGTGTGATGCTGTGGCGATACAGATTTATTCTCTTGTTTAGCCCCTGTCCTGTCTCACCTATATAGTAGTAGCCCCCTGGGTATTTCATGCACATGATGAGGTACACGACATTGCTGGAGGAACAGGTAAACCTTCCTCTGATTTTGTTCTCCAGATTCCTGTGTGGTTTTTGTATTGTGCCCGCTGTATGAAGCATTGCGCAGGTTTAGCATCTTGCGTCCTGGCATGGTCTTGTCCCGCAGTCAGTTGTACTGTTGAATACTTTACTCCTCACCATCATTTTCTTGAGATTATGAGGTTGTCTGTATGATAATAAGGGTGTTTCAGGGAAGACCTGTTGCAGTCTTGCATCTTCCTGGAGAATCGGTTGTAGTTCCCTGACGATCTTGCGTAGGGCTTCTAGGCGCGGGTTATATGTGGCCACCAAAGGTACGCTGTCGCTTGTCTCTTTCTGTCTGTATTCAAGGTGATCACTGGTATTCTGCTGGCTTTGTGGATTTGCTGGTCTACAATTCTGTGGTTATATCCATGCTTTATGAAATACGATCTCAAGGCTGTAATCCGCTTGCCTCTGTCTTCTGTGTCGGGCATATATACAGTTGTATCTTATGGCTTGACTGTAGATGGTTGCATGCTTAGTATGTGTCGGGTGGAAACTGTTGTCCCTCAAATAGCTGGCTCTGTCTGTAGGTTTGCGGTATACAGAAGTCTGTAGTTGGTTGTTCTTTATAGTAATGGTGGTGTCTAGGAAATATACTTCGTCCGGAGAATAGGTGAGTTTGAGGTTGATGGTCGGGTGGAACGTATTGAAGTTCTCATGGAACTGTAGGAGTTCCTGTTCACCAGAGGTCCAAATCAGGAGGATGTCATCGATGTACTGAAGGTATGTAAGGGGTTTCAAGTGACAGGTAGAAAGAAAGTCACTTTCCAGTTTTGCACAGAACAGATTGACATACTGTGGCGACATCCGAGTGCCCATAGCGGTCCCGATTGTCTGGAGGTATGTGTCATTTCCAAATGTGAAGTAGTTATTCGATCCATTTAGTCACTGTCTTCTTGAGTGGCTCCTGCGGTCCCAGATAGTATCTACAGGCTGAAATCCCATCTTTGTGGAGGATGTTTGTGCAAAGTGATTCTACATCCATGGTAGCTAGTAGTGTTCCTGTTGGGCCAATGGCATTAAGTTTGTTTAGCAGGTCGGTGGTGTGTTCTGGGTGTGTTCCTGACAAGTGGTTTTAGAATGCCTTCCACCCAGCCAGAAATATTCTCAGTTAGTGTGCCAGATCTAGAGATAATAGGGCACCCAGTGTTACCCTCTTTGTGAATTTTAGGGAACATGTAGAATGTGCCAGGTTTTGGGTTAGCTGGTATCAGGTCCAGAATTTGTTCTCTTGTGTGGATCGGGAGTGTTTTAATGATCCTGTTGAGTTCTCCCATGTATTTTTTTGTTGGATCCTCCTGCAGTTTGGTGTAATACTTTGCATCAGAGAGTTGTCTGTGCACTTCCCGCAGGTAGTCTGTGGTGTTCATTATGGCCACTTGTCAGCAGATTTGATTGTTATGTTGTGGTTGGCCTTGAACGATTCTATGGCTCTCCTCTTGATCAGTGTCAGATTATACGTTTGTTTCCTTACTTTGTCAGGGATGGTGGATTTGGCTCTGTGTCTAAAGCTTTCGATGTACCGGTCCAGTTTGGGGTTGCGCCCAATTTGTGGGATCCAGTTGGATTTTTGCTTCTCCTTGCTCATGTGCAGCAGCCCTCCTTCTGCAGGGTTGGCGCACTCTTGGTCGTGTCTGTCCTGGAAGAACTTGTTAAGATGCAGTATTCTGAAGAACTCTTCCAGGTCCCTGCACAGCTCAATCTTATCCATGGACTTGGTAGGACAGAATGTGAGTGTGTGTATGCGTGTATATATATATATATATATATATATATAAAAATAAACAGATGGCACACACATATGTGGTAAAAAGGTGCTTGTCCCATACAGGTAATGTATAGATAGGTTCCTTACCGAGTAGATCCAGGATCCCAAGATCACGAGGCAAGAAGGAGACAGCACACTCAAAGGTACAAAAAGCAGCGTGTATTCAGTAGAAAAACCGGCACATAAACCCGACGTTTCGGTCCTTGACACAGGACCTCTCGTGATCTTGGGATCCTGGATCTACTCGGTAAGGAACCTATCTATATATATATATATATATATATATATATATATATATATATGTGTGTGTGTGTGTGTATGCGTTTCACACCAAACACAGGTGCTTTGTAGGCAAAGCGCCTGTGTTTGGTGGGAAACGTGTCCGAGGATTCGTTGTCTTTTTTATTGATGGCACTGCCCTCAATAAATTTCAACCATTTTTTTTTTGCCCAGTCTGGTTGCTTTGTTTATTAACAAAACATTGAGAACAAACCGCTTACACTGTAGTAATACTGTGGTGGTCTAATGCAGGGGTGCGTAAACTTTTAATTCTGTGCCACCCTGTGTGCTCTCCGCCCCTGCTCGCGCCCCCTCCTTACCCTGTCTTTCGCATCAAATGATGCTGCGGGGGTCACGTGACCCCCACAGCGTCATTTGACGTCGCGTTGCCATGGCGATGCGTCACCAAAGACAAGGTAAGGTGTCACGAAGGAGACTCCAGGAGCGGGTAGGACCTCGGTGGCTGGAACAACGGGAGCAGGCAAAGATTGTTGGGTCACAGGCTGAGGTCGGTGGCAGGCAGCAAGCAGGATCGTCGTGGGCAAGCAGGGGTCGGTGGCAGGCAGCAAGCAGGATCGTCGTGGGCAAGCAGGGGTCGATGGCAGGCAGCAAGCAGGATCGTCGTGGGCAACACGCAGAGGTTCGGCAACAGGAAGGCAGGAGCAGGACAGGGGAGCAGGAACTGGGCAGGAGAGCAGGAAACAGATTGGGGCAATCTAGTTAAATAGCAAGGGCCTTTAATATGAACAAGACTCCAATACAGAACAGGACTGGTACAGGAACAGATACAGGAATAAGCTGCGGCTGAAGGATAGGCATGGAGTCTGACACAAAGCAAAGGCCCAGACAGGCAGAAGGAACTATAAGGACGGAACAGGAGCAACAAGAGGACAGACAGACAAACCCCAGAGCAGACAGAAACAGCACACCCGGTGGACAAGGAAAGGAACTACAGTATGGCTAGGAGCAGGATGTCTAGGAGACCCTGACATAAGGGAAGTTGCAGAGTCCTCACAATCCCCCGACATTTAATTTAAATGCCTTGAGGAAAAGCGGGGGGGCTCTGTAACCACCGCACCCCACCTGGAAAATCTTGCGACCCCCCACACCCAGTTTGAGCACCCCTGGTCTAATGAGAAGGCGATTTGGGGATTCCTCAAACAGGAACAACATCAAAATAAGGTTTCCATCACTCATGTTTACCATGTTACTCCTACATTTCTAGTATGTTTGGAAATAGATCTTATCTTACACCAGCAGCCACGCCAGCCACAGAAAATACAACTTCCAGTATCTCCCCCAACTGTGCAAATTAATCTATCTTTTCACTAAACAGCCAGTGGGCAAAGCAATGTATTGCTGTTGTAGCGTATTCATTCATTTAAAATAGGGAATATTTTCTCATGGGGACATTGGATTTGATGGCATAATTTCTTTGAATTTTCCTAGTTGCTGGCTTACAACACACCTTGGTATTGCTCTGTCAGCAGAAGCATAGTAGTGCAATATAGACGCTAATTACAATGTGGCCAAAGTGGCCAGCCCCAAATGTAAAAACCAGCATGTAAAAGTCATTGCTGAAAATGAATACAGACAGAGGGATGAGAGGTGGAATCCGGTTGCCAAGGGTTGATTTGAAACAGGGGTAAAAGTGCTCATTGGTGGGCTGGTTGGCAAGGGGAGGAGCATAGAGGTATGTTAGGCGCTGTACACGGGTACAAGTCAGTTGATGGGAATAATGTGTTGGAATTGGACATTTTGTTTGGGGCTGTATTGCCGTGACCAAATGACCGTCGAGGTTTGGCCGCAGACGGACCTTCCCCGCAGCCGATCTGGAGCTGGATCCGCCGCCACCGGCCACTTCTTGGAGAAGGTAAGTTTTAGTGGTATGGACTTCGTTTTAAAGGTTTTAACGGTTAGGGTAGGGGGTTAGCTTTAGGGATTTTAGTGGTTAGGGTAAAGCTTTGGCACTCACTTTAGCGGGAAAGCATCCGGCGGTGGGGTGAGTTGCAGCAGAGCTCCAGCTGTCATTTCGTCGCAGCACAACATCCGTGACCAAATGTCGTAGACCATAATGTGTTGGCTTCCCATCCACCCTCCTCTGCGTTGTAATGTAAGTGTTTGTTTTGAATCAGGGGAGGGGCTGTTTAAGTTATGGGGGTAAGATGGGGCTGGATATAAAAGTGCTGATATTATGGATGAAAAAAAATAAGAAAAAGGAGGTTTATTGTAACTGTGAGATATTGAAGTGTGACAAACACGTGGACGGGTGGTCCTGGGCAGCAAGGGACTCCTTGGTAGGGAGTAGGTGGGAGCGAGACGGTAGGGTGTGGTGTTTTTGAGGGTGTGATAGCTGGCGTGCTGTCATTAAGTGGAGTTACCCCGGACAGGGGTACGATGGAATGTGCCCACTGAGCTGATACAGTTGGTGGCTGGCATAAGCAGGTGGATGTATGAGGGTGCTGCCAGAACCGAGTTTTGGTTTATTGTTGATGGTTATTTTGTTAAATAAAATGTCGTGGCTACTTTACCTAACTAGATGGCTGGTGGTCGTTATTTGTCCCAAAAAAAGGGGTAATGAAAAAAGGGTTTGTAAGGGAGGTCATGGCATGTTTCGGTCAACAAAAATGATGAACTGCTGTTTTAAATAATTCCTTGTGTGTGTCCTTTCGCTCATAAATGTATTTCAATAAGCAATTGTTAAGGTTTCTTTTTCCCACATTGTTCTTGATGAAATATTTAAGCTATGGGTTTCTAGTTGGCTCCACTCAGTTTGCTAAGTAGCGTGAAAGCTGATAAAGTAATACTGAGTGTACCAAGAAAGCTTTCATATTTTCCTTAAGGATGCAAGATGGAAATTAGGATTAAAGCATTGCACAATTTAGTCACTTGTGACTTCATGAAAATAGGATCAGCATGTCTTGCCTGTCGAAATTGAGACTTTTAAAACTAAGGCTCAGATATACAGAACTCTGTTAAGTGAGGGCTGATAACGTCATCTTATTAAAATCTGTAACGGACGTTTTGTTCACTGAGGTCAACGCCAATCCACAAAGCTAAACATATGCAAGAACAATATATTTGCATGTCCTGTTAGCATATATCCCAGGTGTACTCCTTTTTGTGCACAGGTATCTGTCCACGTGTTATTTGAAGGTGCGTTTGAGGAGATACATATAGCACTTGGGACAAGAATCTCTCCCACGAAACCCATATTTCAGGGTCTGGTAGTAACTAACGCCACCTTTAGGTGTGACCTAAATAACTTAACCCACACAATTTCTAACTGGCAACAGTTGTTTGGAGGTAGGTGGCCCCTCCCCCCAGTGCTCACCCCTCCCCACCTTTTTAACTTGGGAGGTTCTCTCATTTTGCTGTATGGACAAGACCCATTGAGGTTGTTTCCCCTCATACAGAGGTAAATGTAAAGGTTCACAGTTTAGTGTTAGGACCTGCAAATTTGGTTATACCTTGACATTGGCCAAAGCGTCATACGCCTGCATACCAAAGGGTTTAACTAAATAACCAAGTAAATATTATTATTGAAGTATTTGTACTTTATACTTATTACCATATATGTTTTGTCAATTGGATGTAGCATTGGGAACACCTGTCTTTTGTTGTGACCTAAATAACGCATCATTTAAAGCTTGTGTTAACTATAATGTAGCCCTGTGGATAGGCATAGTTACAGGAAATACACCTCTTTTGCATACAGTATCATACAGTATCATTAGCACTAACTATACTCATTCAAGGGCTCATTACGACCGAAAACAGCACTGAACACTGCACTAGTGACCTTTGAAGATACTCGTTAGACCTTAACGAGGCGTTAAGTTAACACTTCGTTAAGTCAATAACAGAACTTTATGTACCTGGCTCTAAGTGGGATATGTATCAAACATGGTACTATTTGCACCAAACACAGAGCAATATTTGCATCTGCATCAATTAGCGAGCAGTGACATATGTAGCACCCCTAGTTAATGTAAGGGATTAATGACTGTGCAGAAGGGATTGCCACTCCCTTGCTTGTCTTGTGACCAATGATGTCACCCAATGTTCTAGAAAGGAGGTTCCTCGGAGTTCTGCAGAGGGCCTCATCGTGAGTTCTGTAAATAGATTTAAGTGTATAGATATGTATTTTAAGAGTGTCCTGTCCCTGTTTATTGTTTTCTGTTAAGCAAGGTGCCCTATATAGTCAGCGCCTATAGTAATGGCCCAGGGTTCTTCTCATTTGGGAATTGAAGTGGGCGTTGCTTAGTAGGAGTTCTCAGAGTAGTAGCTCCGGAGCATAAACAGATCTGCCCCATAAGCAGGCCCATAGTAAACTTCTGTTCCAATATGCATGGATGAAGTATGCAATAGACAGTAAGGGGATACTGATCCCAGTAAGCAGAGTGTATTCCCAGCAGGGTCCCACTTGAGATGGGGCATTGTTGACGCTATACAGGAGATTGACGATCTAACCCAGGGGGGCGCAAACTTTTTTCCCTGCGCCCCCCTGCCGGCTGTCCCCTCACTCCCGCGCCCCCCTCCCTCCGGCGTAATGACGTCACGTTGCCATAGCAACGTGACGTCACATGACCTTGCAGCGTCATTTTGACGCCGCGTTGCCATGGCAACACAGGGAGGAAGCCGCCGGAGCCACGGTAAGTTAGGTTTACAGAGGCCCTGCAGCTCCCCCGGCACTTAATTTAAGTGCCTTCGGGAAGCGCGCGGGGCCTCTGTAAACCCCGCGCCCCCCGTCGGCAGTGTCGCGCCCCCCCTGGAGGTCGCGCCCCACAGTTTGCGCAAAGCTAATCTAAACAATACTAAAGGAAGCGAGTATAAGTGCCTATCCAGCATAGGAGTGAGAGATACCAGGAGAAGCACAGAGTAACTTTATGACCAGTTAATATGTCTAACATGAATTATGTCTTATAAACATATTTGAATAAAGCTCTTTTTTATAATATAAAAGTTCCTGGCGCCCATCCTTATTCTATCTCAATATCTACGCTCAGCCTGCACCGACCCAGAATCCTGAACAGGTACGAGAGACTGAGTGAGCACTGCCATGTACTGTATATAGTTCAACTCTATATCAACTCCTTTAGAGCCGGGCAAGGAGGGTTACATAACCAAAAACTAAAAGAATGTATTCATCTTTTAAATCTTGATTCTTGAATATTGGCGCAGATCTCTTTGGATCAGAGGCTAATGCCACCTAAACCTTGGCAAATTTATTTGGCAGAAAGAGAGAGAGGAAAACTGCACCAGTTATAGGCTTGACTTTTGATACATCTCATTATAATATTGCGCTGACTCCTCTGCTAACTCCTCCAACAACCATTCCCCCCTCATGCCGCAAGTAGAGGAACTTGGGTCAGAAAATGGAGCAAAACACCTTCATACTGTACATTGTGACACTTGATACATATCCCCCTAAATCTTTTCCTTTGCAGTGGTATAGTGCCACAGGTGCTCTGCTTAAGGTCAAATTTAGCTGAATGTGTAACCACATTGTCCAAAAAGGAAAAGTGGCTAAAAAAAACACGCGTTTCCCTTATCTACCGAAAGGGCATCCTCCCACATTCATGCAAGTCTGTCTACGTGGGAGAATGTCCCTCTGAAAAGCTCTGCTGCCTGGGATAGGACTACATGACAGATGGAACCAAATATAGCTTTTCTATTTTTTTGGGCGCAACAAGGCATTTTGTTTAGTGTATACCATGTTTTATACCATTTATATCTGTGCATCATGCACATCCCATTTCTGTGCACCAAAATATTCGACTAAAACCATTGGCGACTCCTATGACGCACATCTAAGAAAATAAGTTTAGTATCTAAGCCCATATAAGCTACAGTAAAGTAAAAGATTTCCGTGTTCATATCATAGGCTCCTTTATGTCAGGATAGTGAGAGATTGTCAAGTGAATTGAATGGGATTAGCAACTTTCCAGACACATTGCAACTGCTGAATGAGGTAGAGAAACGTGCCATTATTGTGTCCTGTTGCTGGAGTTGCAAAGGTCCAATATTCGCTAGACTTGCAAATGTGCACAAATTGAACCCACATCTCTATTGCAAACGTGTCAAGTGTCACAGATTTTGTGTGAGTCTCACTTATATAGAGCCAGTATGACAGATTTTTTAGCATTAACTGCCTTATGGAGTTCAATGGATTCTCACTGATGGATGACAATGGGATTTAATTATCAAAGTCTCACGACTTCATAACTGGGGCAAACCCAGTGCCAAGAAACTGCATCAGATTGATTCAAATAAAAAATCAGATTGGTTTTAATGTGGCTCCCATTTTAATATCCTTTGTGCTAATATTTGCTTAAATTCTGCCTCCTGGCTTGGAGACTTTGATAACTAGATCCCAGGTCTTTTCCATGAAAGTATATGAAAGTATAATTGGGGGGTGTAGAAAAGCCAAATGTCATTGATTTGGGTTGAGGGAGGTTGACAAATCTGCACTGCGGGCCCCTCTTGTACATAGCATCTTTAAATGTAGACAGAAGGAACCAACGCCCATCTGGTGCAAGAAGGCACATTTGAATGGACCATAAGGTGCCTTCTGGAGCTGGAATGTGTTTTATGGAATAAAACTGCTTAGTAAATATACGATAGGTCCTAGTGACTCAAGAAGCTGCTCCACCACCAAATACTGTGTGTTAGTGCAGCAGAAGAGCTCGCATTTCATCACTGGTAATAAGCCTGGTATATAGAGCTGTGGAGAACATAGTGCGAAATCACACACAGCCCCACTTGATGATGCAGTTTTTAGCTCCTGTTGTTCTTCACATGCAGCCTGATGGGTTTCTGCTGCACGCCCCTTTTACTCAATTAAAAGAAAATAAATAAACAAACATTTTTTTTTGGGGGGGGGGGGGTTGGGTGTAATGCAAACCCTTTAACAGAGATGTTTTTATTTGTATTTATTTCCCTCTCATAAAAGTATTCGGTAGACAGCCTGAATGAGTGCATCCCTACTTTATGATTTGTAGTAAGAATTTGAAAGAGAAAAATATATTTTCCTAATAGGGACAACCGTACGATTTGTTTTTGTGCAATTCCCAGAAAATCATTTTTGGAGGGATTGCCGTTTCAAGTGTTTATGTAACATTTTGACGTTATTTCAAATACATGTAAAACAATACTTTACTGTGAACGATTCAAAGACGTTTTTTCCTTGATCGATGTAGTGCTGGAGCTTTCTACTGTATGTCATTGGATATTGTAGCCACCAAGAATCCCTGACTAAAAGATCCAGTTACCTACTTTCTTAGAGAGGGGCTCGTGGCGATCTCCGAATGCAGCACCTACACTATTCCACGCGTATGAGTTGCAGTGATCAAGGCAGTTATTAAGCAGTTTTTTTGACCTTAATAGCAGTGCTATTTTGGAAAGATGCACCCCAAAAATATTAAATAAAATGGACCTTTATGACTTTATTATTTTATTATTTAGTATCTAGCTACTGTACAGTGATGTTTCCACCCACCCGCCCTGGATTTGGTGTCTTGATGGGGGGCGAGAGATGGAAAAAGGGGCTAGGCATTGTTCTATGGTTTTGTCCTAACGGGGATGGTGTGGCGGGAGTAGTGTGACACAGGGGGAATCGGTCAGTATTGGCTACTTGGTGGTGAGGTGCTGGACCTTTTAAGTGGAAGCGATGGGAAAGTTACTGGCTTCGGCGGCCGGAATGTGAGTGTCCTTCTGTATGGTGTGATTGCACCATGTGGCCTGGGCAGCTAGTGGTGATGTGGGTACAAGCTGAGGGTATCCCTCGGGCTCCTGGTACGTGATAACGGAGCAATATGTTGAGGTTCCTGGTTTCTGTTAATGGTTGTGTTTAATATGTTGATTCGTTATGAATAAAGCTGTGACCGGTTTACCCTCCCAAGGAGTTGTGCAGTTTTTGGAACTCGGGGGAGGGGACTGACTCGAGGCATGGGTAAGTCAAGCATTTTACAGCCTGTTGCAGCTACACTCTGCTTATTTAATATGGTCACCTGTCTCCCTGGCCTAGGTACTATTAAAAAAACAAGTTCTTCTTGATAAGGATTCATTGTGCCCGTCATGTTCTACTTGTGGGGCATATCATATACTGCCGCTTTGCATAAAAAGGGTTTATTATCCCCCTCCTTAGAAGGGACATGTCAGTTGACATTGGAAAGAGCGTAGTAGAGAGGGATTAACGATTAAGAACTCACCTCTCTAACCCAGTTCAGTAATGTGTAGTCACTAGAGTGTGCTTGTTTGATATTTATGGCACAAGCTTTTTGCTCATCTGATCTTTTAGGACACAAGCTGTGTTGAAGGAGATCTGAAGCTGTATCTCACAGAATAGCTAATCAAGTCCATATTTGTTATTAAAAAAAAAAAAAAAATAACAGCAGCAAGCACTATACTTGGGCTTAGAGGAGTTTTGTACAGCGGTTGATATAGCACAGAGTAAGAAAATAATGCATTGTTGTGGAAAAGATGATGCCATAATACTCACAAAATCCTCCAACAAGGGAACTCCTTGAAAGCAGTAATGAAAAAAAGAAAAGGCGGCAGAGTGTCTCTTTGTGATGTTTCCGGAGGGTAAATCTACTCTTCTTTCATTCCTTCCATTGGGTTTTTTTTTTATTATGCCTGCTCAAACAGCAGCTTTGTACTAATGCGTTTCCGTGCGGATTTGCCAGGCGCCCCCTGACCTTTCGGCAGCAGGCCAGTTCTGCCACAACAACTGTTCCTTAAATGATCTCGGCAAGTGAAGTCAGTTTCAGCCCGGATATAACCGCGACTTTTCTGTTTTATTTACGGATACACATAATAACCTTGTTTTTACAGTAAGGACAGAGCAATGGTAAATAAATGTACAGACTTTAAATGGTAATTGTACAGGTGTATGTGTATATCTCATCAGCATCTTCTTCTGTACGATTTCTCAGTCTTTTTTTCAATTGAATACTACTGCATTATTTCCCTGCCCTCCCTCCCCAAGCACAAGTAGTTGTTGCTGTTTGCATATTAACATGTTGACATACTCACCCAGCATTGCTGCTTCTATGTGACGGCCTGACCAGAACTGGCAGAATTGCTGCCGGCGATCAATAATCGTGCATCTCGGTGATGTTTAATTTTGAGATCGGTAGTGACATTGTCTGCAGCCACATTATCCGCTGGAGAGAACCCGGACCAAACTGCATCACAACTGTGGTTTGTGATTCACAAATAAATAATTATTTGTCGCAAATGAATACAAATAAATCAATAAAAAAATGCTCAGGGGGAAATATGCTAATATTAGATGAATTAAAGCTCTTTAACTTAAATATAAGTATAAATATAATTACCGGTGTGTGTGTGTGTGTGTGTGTGTGTGTGTGTGTGTGTATATATAAGAGCATGAGATCTTTTAAAGTAAATATAAAAAAATTATGCACGGGAAAAAAATCATGATCAGCTATGATTGCTGCTCTAAACTCTTAGGCTAAGGCCCCGCTCCCTCAGTCAGCGCGCCCGCACTGCAGACAGGCGGGGCGCTGACAGACACAGACCGCGATAGCCGGAGCAGGAGGTGGGCGGGAGTGGGAGGCTTGAGCGGGATGGGGGGCGTGGCTTGAGCGGGGGGACCCGCTACTCTCCCCCCCCTCCCTCCACGGGCTCGGGCTGGAGCTGCTGATGGAAGGTAATCAAAAGCAACACACACGCACGCACACACACACACACACACTCAGGCACACACATACACAAACACAGACAGGCACTTACGCTGCTTTCCCTCCACTCTCCTCCCCGCTCCCCGAAGCCTCTCCTCCTCCCGAAGCCTCCCCTCCTCATTGGCTCACAGCCACACCACGTGACGCGTCGACGCTAGGGATTACAATTCTCTTGAATCTCCTAGCGGCTGACGCGTCACAGCGTGTAGTGAGCTGTGCAGCCAGGGGGGACCGGGACCGGCTCGGGGGGATTCCCCTGCTGGTGGGGAACTCTCGTGTGGCCGCCCGCGCCGCCGGGCGCAGCGGGTCCCAGCCCTTAGGCTACATCCCCGCTAGAGCTGAGCGGACGGCGCTTACCGAGTTTACTTTGTGCAAAGTGAATTCTCACGAACCCGCTCACGAGTGTGTTTGAGTGTTTGAATAGGTCCCCCATGCACCCCACCCCCGCGCGTGCGCTTGCAAAATTCGCAGGACACCCCCGCTCATGCTTGGAGAGCTGGTGACATCAGGCGTTCTGGCCTGTACTCAAAGGGTTACTTTTCCAGAAGACACGTTTTGATGTAGAAAGAAGTCTTTTGGAATAGCACTGCTTACTAAAGATTCTCATGTTTAATAACCCTTTGAGTGCCCCATGACATAGCCACCACATTATGGAGCATGGCACTCAAAGGGCCCCATGATGTTGAGGCTATGACATGGTTATTCTGCTCGTTTTCTAGAGAAGATCCTTCCCGTCAAAGCGCTGAACGCGATCTGGCTGAAAGGGGAACGGAAGATGAATCCTCCTCTTCCGTTCCCATCACCCGTTATGCTGCGATCACGTGACGCTCCCAGGAGCTGCCACGTGGCAGACGGGCTGTGACTCAAAGGTTTAAAATCGATATTTTATACGAAGACCTTCATGTCTTTGATGGTCAGCCATGCAATTATTTTTGCAATCATTTTGCTTGGCATTTGTCCTTAAATATACAGACAGAAAATGCAGAATTCTATGAACATTATTTTTGTCATTAATTATGAACCTAAGTTACTGTCACCAAGTGTGTCCGTTCCCTTGAGCTGGCCTTGGCAGCCTATCGGTAAAGGAGACGCTACGGTTACAGTAACGGTCCCTTCATTCACTGGCTCTGTGACATGACCCTGGCAGCAGCCTTTCTTATTTCCTCAGAGGGTCGGACAGGGTGAAGCGGTTGATCTCCTGATGCGAGGGTCAGCGCCGAGTAAAGCGATTGCTGCTTTATCTATATCTTTAATCGTAGGCAATGCCGCAGTTCTCCTGGTGTCCATCTCTCTGAAAGAAGTATACAATTGTATGTACAGCAAAAGTTTGGCATGCGGTCCAGGGAGGAGATGCTTCGTATTCGGTACGTAGTTTATCTTTTGAACGCTGGCTTTTTTGGGCCGGGTGAAATGGAGCATTATATTTGTGGAACTGGGTGTCTTTCGGTAGGTAAACTCGTGCTATTCTGTTGCAGTCGGACCACTGGTTCAAGTAAGTATTAAGAAAAAACATTATTATTGGAGGGATTACTGCGCGGAATGAAGCTGCCGTTTTATTGCTAGAGTGAGCTGCTGTGGCAATGTACGAATGGGCATGTCCGCCTCTTCTATCATCACCAACGGGGATCTCTCAGTGGGCATTCCATGGGGCTTTTCCATGATGTCGGGCAGTGATTTACTTCTGAGAGGCAGATAGGCGATGCCACAGAAGAATAAATGGTGCATGTCAACCCGTGTAGGCCATGGATAGTATTACCACCAGATCAAATACAGCTTTTAATACTGTAGATTGGTGGATTTAAAAGCCTGATAAATATAGTAACATCTCCAAGCCACACATTTCCTCCGTTGGTAGTTTTCTGAAACAGCGAGAGGAAGAGCAACTTAATGGAACAGTCCCCCACAAAATATATATATATATATTATATATATATAAACCAAGTTATAATATAAACTATAGTTCTTGTATGTATGTATGTATGTATGTATATCTTTTTATAGTGCCATTTATGTACATAGCGCTTCACAGCAGTAATACACGTGACACACTAATATAACACATAGTGGAAGAGTGCCCTAATGATGTACCAGGTACGCTGTGAGCACTTGCTCACTTTTTAGAGACAGATCAGGCTGACTTCTCTGACGGAACGGAAGTGGGGCTCCCTCAATTGTAGTTTCAAGCCCTGGCACTGTAAAGGTTAGGGCCATTCAAGGCTCCTTGGGGCTTATCACTTCTTAGTAAATATGGGCCAACATGCCCTTTGTAACGGGGGCTTAGATTTGCTTCAGTTATGTAACTAGACGAGGGTATTACCGGTGCGATATCTGTACTTGCTTTTATTCTCCTTATGCAGGGGTGTACTGGTTTCCCCTCTGTACCTCCACTGCAGGGCGCAATCACGGGGTGTGCTGTGTAGGGAGCGTCCGGAAGTTCTGCGGCTGCCCGATAGCACAGGGCACCGCCATGTTGTAACTGGCATTGCGCAATACTCATGTGCGACCGGAGGCACGGCGAGAGTTCGCGCATGCGCAGTGTAAGCGCGCGAACGGCTGGCCAATAACCAGGAGGCTCTGAAGTAAAACTACAATTCCCATGAGCCTCAGCAGAGCCACATGATGTCAGGGAGCGAATAGGAGTGTCGGATTGGCTGGCAGGAGGAAAGGGAAGCGTGGGGGAAGAGACCACGCTAGCAGAGGGTGACGGAGGAGCAAGGGGAGAGGTTGTGTGTGTGCAGGGGGTCAGTGACCCACCTGCGTAGGCCAGATTTCCCCTCAGGCCCCAGTGCAGACCCTGAGTCACCACCAGCTTGTGGTGCTGCAGGGAACAGCCCTAGAGAGAGACATCCTATCCCCTTACTGTATTAGCAGACATGGACACGGTGTTCTTCCTGCGCTGCTGCGTGTTCAGTGGTTTGGGCTCAAGCTGCTGGACATTACCAAACTCGTGAGAGACTACGCTGGATCGGCGGATCCTTTTCGAAGTCTGTTACCGGCTGCTGGAGTGGCCGGAAGGTATTTAATAAGTGCACCAACACCGGTACCTTCAGGCGCTGATCCTGCCTTGGGGGAGGGTTCTTTGGGGACACTGGGTTGAGTGACCAAGGGACTGAGTCTATACATTGGACACGGTGCGGGGTACACGCGGTGGTGGGAAGTGACATTACTCAATGTGGAGAGTGGCCAGGCCACTGGTGTATAATTACTGAGTATCAGCTATTCATGTACTGTGATTATATGTGTTTTATTCCTAATAGGTGTAAGCTAAGGTTTTGCAATTACTTATTAGTAAAAAGGTTACAACGTTGAGGCTTGTTATCATTATTCTTACCTAGGGGAATCTTACTTATTGGGGATCCTGGGTAAGTGGAGGCGCTGCCAAGAACATATTGTTACCCCAGGCTCCCAATTAGCGGAAGCCCAGATCTCGCTGAGCCAGCAGGTACATACAGCACTAGTAGTCTCTCTATATCAGCAGGAAAGAGGGCTACACTTACATATTTTGATAAGTCGTTAAAAAAAGAGCCATTCATTGTTAATAATTCATTTAAAAGATTAAATATAAAATTGTATATCTACTGCAATTCTTCGAGTATCAAACACCTTGGGAATTGAGAGCGGTGTAATTTGTTCTATGTGGCGATTCAGCCATTCCATGTCGCCTTAAGGTGTATGCGAAGTCTCCAAATTCAATTTATTCTCCTCCTCTGTATACAAATTAAGGACATGTGTGCATGAATCCACAGTTTGTTTCTGCTGACATTATCCTCTCATCTAGTGACACCTTTTTTTTACACACTGGTATTAATAAAACATTTACAAACATCTCAGTGCCCCGAGTAATGTGAAATGTGCCCATGCCCTGCACAGCACCGGAGCACTGCCGCTGTGCTCTGCTTGTTTATATTCTGTCCGATTGTTCAGGCTGTAGTCATGCGAAGGTCATAGTCTGCATGTGTAACCAATAAACAGCATCTGCTCTCAGGGCTGAACTCCAAATGTGCAGAAATATGCGCTCGCTGAACTGATACTGCGAGCGTGTTGGCAAAGTTTAGAAATGGTCAGAGTGAAACCTTAAAAGGTCTATTGCATTTTGTTTTCTCCAGAGCCTTACCCATGTGCTCGATGTAAAGCGTGTAATCTTATGGTTAAAACTAAAACCTTCACTAATTCTACAAAATCAATGACATACAAAATCAAGAACTTCATTAACTGTCAAACTATGGGAGTAATCTATTTAATCACATGTAAGTGTGAAAAATGTATGTGGGGAAGACAAAAAGGCACCTCAAAACGAGAATTTTGGAACACATTGGAGACATTCGAAACACTCGAGATAAACCGGTGGCCAAACATGTGAATGAAGTACACAAAGTATACAAAAATACTTCAATTTATTGGAATTGAACATGTGGCACCAGGCCCAAGGGGAGGAGACTGGAATAAACGTCTCCTACAGAGAGTCCAGATGGTTTGAATGAAGGCTTTATTTATTCAGCATACTTATAAATATTGGAAAATCATATATCAATAATAAAATTGTTATATACAAATATAAAGCAAACATAGATATTATACTATTAGTAAATATCCCATATATAGAAAAATATTAATATTTATTTATTTTTACCATAAGGGATATAGACAGTTTACACTTATAATAACTAAGCTAGCTAATAAATATACTTATTTTGTTATTATGTTATTTGATTTATACTCACCTTAGAATTATCTATATCACTTTATTCACAAATTAATTAGAATGAAAGAGTTTGCTAACAAATAAAATATAATTTTTGTTATAATTATAATACTTACCTGACTAACATAAATATATGAATCACAAACACAAGTATCATCTTATTCACAATTCTAGATAGTATTTAAATATATTAATCTAGTCTGGTTCGCATTGACCATTAGGGGCGAATCAAGTTAGATAGCATCACTCCTACACCCTCTTACACACAACATTCCTACATTATCAATTTATCACTTTTCATTTTTATAAATTTTTTTATTATTATTTTTTATTAGCCATATAAATTCCGAAATTGAATGCAAAATAGAATATCATTTCTGGACACTCCCATGTGTACAATATTCTTTATCCCTAGTCTTCCATTTAGCCTCCTATGCATTAAAGCACCTCTCCACATAAGGACATAGCGATCTGAAAAGGGGGGGGGGGAGAGGAGGAAAACGATTAAAAACAGAATCTTACTACATACTTATAAACTACCCCATTAATAAACATCAAATAATGAATCCCTAAGAGAATTAAACATATCTTTAGTTTAGTTCTTTCTAAAAACCTGTCCCAATTGGAGAACAGAGTGATATACCCCCAGCCATAGAGTGTATATAAGCCAGGCAATTAGATCGGTAAGTTAGACACCTCCTATCTGAAGAAGCATGTCAAACACGCGAAACGCGTCATACGTCGAGTCCGACGTCACAGGGGCGACATCTCAGCTCAAGGAACACGGCCAGTATACTGGTGCTACGACACCATACTCTCCACACTTTTGGGAAACTGTATACCGTGCCTACGATACAGAAAGCCCTATAATAGCATGCAACTGCGGTCCGCTGTGACCTTTGATTATAGATTCTAAACTGGGTTACAATTATACTATATCTGTAGGTCCGCCGTGACCTTTAAGTGTAATCAACTTGGTTATTGGGCACTCTAGGTCTGCTGAGACCATAAGTGTTTTGTGTTATACTGCCCCATGAATACATCTAGTGGGGTTTATTTTGGCCAGACACTTATAAATACACTGTATGACTGTGTTACTTACCATTCTTTTGGCTTGATTTGGTCTCTATGAGACATCAGGATATCAATTATTAGATCACATATGGATATACCTTATTATAAGGATACTGTGTACATAGTTTGAATTGTGTCTATGCTAAATGGCCTTTGAATGCATCTATGGATATTGATCCTATATTGATCCTGAGGCTATTAGCCATTTGGATGCTAAATTAGCCACATATATAGACCAAGGAGGGACTAGAATATCCCTTATGTTACACACATATGTACTTCTCCATTATGTGATCTCAATATAAATCAACTAGATGTGCATAAAACTGTGTGTTACCCAAAGCAAATATTCACAGTGTACTGAGCCGTTATATACTTTATTTATACACACCTTTTGAAATTATTCTGAGCTGTCAGAGTGGCCTTAAAAAATAAACAGACACACATATTAATGTGTTTTACAGTCTGAAATAAATATAGAGTCTCCAACCACTCAACCCCGTGTGAGAGGACCTTTTAAGCCTTTATCACTGTATATAATTCACAGAGTCGCAATTTAGATTTTTGATGTAATAAAACTTTTTTTATTTTTTTTGGTTTTAATTGTCTGTACCGATTTAAGAGCCTTAATGGCAAAAAAAAAAGCACATTTGTTTTGCTAGGACAATTTAGTTCCATATTAGAAAATATAATAGAGAGTGCAATAAGAGGAATCTTTTTTATCCTCTCTTGGATAATTTTTGTGTTTTCTCCAGAGCTCCAACTGTCTAAGGCCGAGATTATTGTGGGCGCGGCAGTGCGCGCTGCGCGGACAACAGACCGCTTCTCTATGAGCCTGCCCACGCTGCAGATTCTTGAAAAGACAAATGGTTTTGACTTTTCGCCCGACGGCTGCGTCACATGAGCGGCTCAGCCAATAAGGGCGAACCAGCCTCGTGATGCCGCCGCCACGCCTCCTCATCGCCTCAGACCTCAGTGCCGGGATCGCTCGAGCGATAGGCCTACTATGATCTCAGCCTAACAAGAATGGCAGCAAGCACATTAGCAAACAAAATGTTTTTAGTTATTACAAGCCGTTCTGGACTCTGGACTCTATTAATTTTTGGCGAGTGCCTTTGCTCACCTTTTCTCTTTATGGTTGATGAGTGTGATCCATTTTTATTATGGTTTTTCATTTAGACACAGAAATACACACTATGGGGCCTATGCAGAAACCTGCAGGAATTGCTGCTTGAAACGGTGGCCCTCTCTGGCAGCAAAAGGAGTTGAAGCGCCTGCCCACTTTACCCCTATTCGACTTTACATATCAGGAGATGTGTGTCTGTTCTGTTTTTATTGTATTTGATGACACAAAATAATGGATACGTCATCGTTTCCTGGGACAATCAAATGTTCTCCACGGGATTTGTTCCTATTTGCCTATTTCATGATTACCGAGACAAAATGAGAAAAGTATGCAGCTTCAAAATAAATAAATAAATACCTATTTATTTATTTGTTTCTAAACATTGTTGAAGTGTTACATTTAGCCCTTTGCAGTCATAGCGGTTTGCAACAGGTTGCGAGAGATTTATCCAAACTATCACACTTACAACTAACAGACAGAACAGTCTTAAGATCGGCTGTAGTCAGATAGTCAGTCTTATAATATTCATTCTGCATTGTAATATTTGGGGGGGAAAATTGCACCTCTTCACTAGCAAGCTGGCTCCAGAAGTTGGGCCCAACCTCTACATTCAATTACCGATGCGGGGACCCGAGCTCCCCTTTACTGCTGGGCTCTTCCATGACCGCTGTCCGCTCTGTCCCAGCAAGGTAGACTTCAACACCTCTCATTCTCCCCCCACTTTAGTTACCTGTGGCCCAGGTCTAACAATCTGTTCTGGGCTCTGGAAGAGCTGTCAGCGGGCGTGCGTATACTGGACTGATATACTGTTGTACAGTATACTCAGCGGTGGATTTCAAAATCTGCCGCCCCTAGGTACTTAAATGGTAACGCGAAGTCATGACGTCATTTGACGACGCAACGTCACGTAGCCATGTAGTAGTTTTTCTCAGCGCGTTTGCCCCCAAATAATTTTTTTTTTTTTTTAGTTTGCCCGAACCACGGTACCCTAATTTCTGGTGAACACCAGGTTCCCCAAATTTTTTTTTTAATTATTGTAGTTTCTAAAAAAGAAAGAAAAAGAAATGGCAGCGGGGTATCACCAATACCAATTTCTATTGGCCACAGGAGCCCTGAGACCACAGCCATATTTTGTCCATTAAGAAAGTGTTCTTGACTGGTGGACAGACCTATTCAACGATCTGGAACTGAGTGATCCCCACAAGTCAGGATCAGCTCCAGCGACCCCTCGGTTCAAGTACGCTTTTAAAAGAAAAATTTAGAAACCACAAGCGGGTTGCTGCTTAAAACTCTCTCTTTTTTTTTTTTTACTAAATTGCCTCTGTATTATTTCAGTCTAGTTTGACAGCCAAGATAATTGCATGTGCCACACATTTTTACTTATTATCCTGATTATTCACATTTGAAACAGTCTGAAAGAAGAATTAATATTAACTAAACATCACTCTGAGTGATGCAGTGCAAATTGCTTTACCATTAGTAAGTAGTCTATAAGAATTGAATACGTTGGAGGAATAATCCCCTATTTTTTAATGGGCGCTCCATGTTCCTCTCTGTACATTAACCCCTTGGTAACCATGTGGGCCTGCTTAGAGCACGTATGACTTAGGGCGAGGGCTCCAGAGATGGCCTAGTGATCTACTTAGCACTGAAAACAAGGGTAATCAGATAAATACCACTGTGTATGCAAGCACACGATAAGATAAAGTGATCCCTACCCAAAGATCTCTAAATTCCTGTTAAAGATAGATATATGAGTAGGAACGTATTTATTTAGTGGATAATGCAGTATACCAAACACATAGCGAAAGGAAAATAAAATCTCTAAATAACCCTCAGTGCATCATCGCCCACTTTACAAGACAAGACATACTGTACAGATGTGGGGCCCATTATTCTATATTAATATTATTATTTGATTTTTATGGAGCAAACAGTAAACGAGAGGAGTAAGGAGAGCATTGGATAGGTCTCCTTGACTAGTGTCTTTAAGGACCTTTTAAATGTATGTTTCTTAGGGGAGAGTCTGATTGTGCGTGGTAGAGAATTCCAGGGTTGGGGTGGAGAATAATAATAATTATTGTTTGTTCTTGTATAGCGCTGCTAGTTTTACATAGCGCTTTACAGAGAAATTTTGCA
Organism: Ascaphus truei; assembly: GCF_040206685.1. Classification (NCBI taxonomy): domain Eukaryota; kingdom Metazoa; phylum Chordata; class Amphibia; order Anura; family Ascaphidae; genus Ascaphus; species Ascaphus truei. The sequence continues at coordinate 290,478,774 of NC_134486.1, read as the reverse complement.
GGCACAGGTCCCTTCTCCGTGGAGCTTAGAATCTATAACTTTGGTGCCTGAGGCACAGGGAGATAAAGTGACTTGCCCAAGGTCACAAGGAGCTGACACCAGGAATTGAACCAGGCTCCCCTGCTTGCTCCCCAGGCTCCCCTGCAAACTCAGTGCTAGTCAGTGCTTGTCAGTGTCTTTACTCACTGAGCCGCTCAAGTATTGGAGTAGGGAGTGAGAGGAGGTAACAAGGGAAGGTGGAGAGACTTAGATCAAGAGCAGAACAGACTGCGTGTAGGAGAGTACTTGGAAATTAGATGAGAGATATAGAGGAGCAATGTTAGGTACGTAGGTAGGCGAGCACACGTGTCTTGAATTTTACTCTTTAGGGTATGTGTAACCAGTGTAGGAACTTGTATAATGGTGCCGCAGAGGAGGAGCGGTCTGGAGAGGAGACAGGCGGCTGAGGGGGAGACCACCTAGAAGCAGATCCAGTTGGGATATAATTAGCCCCTGGGTAAGAATATTGGTGAATTGTTCCATGAGGAAGGGTAATATTTGAGCAGTATTGTGGAGGTGGAAACGACATGAATTGGAGATGTACTGAATGAGAGGGAGGAATACAGAATGACTAGTCATCTAGCTTGGTGTATCAGGATTATGGTAGAATCCTCTTTTGCATGTGAGATGCGGAGTCAGGAGGGAAAATAAGTTCCGTTTTTTACATGTTAAGTCTAAGGTAGTGATTGGATATCCATAAGTAGGTAGTAGAAAGACAGTGACACAGGACTGGAGAGGAGAGGTAGATTTGGGTATCCTCAGCAGAGAGGTGGTAGTGAAACCACTTGACTGTATTCGTTTACCAAGGCAAGAAGTATAAATGGAGAAGAGTAGAAGCCCTAAGAGTCCTGGGGTACACTAACTGCGCGATGTGCGAGGGAGTGAGGAGGAGGGTGTGCCAGCAACGGAAACACTACAAGTACGGTCAGATAGGTACGATGTAAACCAGAAGAGGGCAGTGCCCTGGCGGCCAATAAAATGGAGATTGTGCAGAAAGCAGCAGTATCAAAAGCAGCACAAAGGTCCAAAAGAAAAGGTAGGAAGAACTGCCCTTGTGATGTGTCCTGGAAGCCGATCACTAGTGACTTTTGTTCGGGCAATCTCGGTGGAGTGATTAGGAGGTGATTCTGAACGTGCAAGCGATAACGTGTGTTACTGCTATCACAACTTTTAACATGAAAAAAAGATGCAAGGTAGTGGAGTTAGAGATTTGGATGTTGTTTGTAGCACACATATGTAATATGTAATATTAAACTACAAGCATACACTACTTTTGTGCATCATAAATGTGTCAAAATTGTCTGCCAAGCTTTTATTGGCATAAGCCATGGGTGCTCAACTCCAGTCCTCAAGACCCCCAAACAGGTCAGGTTTTAAGGATGTCCCAGCTTTAGCACAGGTGGCTCAATCAGTGGCTCAGTCGAAGATTGATCGAACCACCTGTGCTGAAGCAGGGATATCCTCAAAACCTGACCTCTTGGGGGAGGGGGAATCTTGAGGACTGGAGTTGAATACCACTGGCGTAAACAACAAATGCAAGTAGATGCTGCATTTAACACCAACAAAAATTATAACTGGCACAACCATAATAATTAAAGATAATACTCACTTACAAGTGAGATAATACAGATGATCACTGCAGGGTGCGGAAAGGGAACATTACAAGTCTAGCCAGTTTCAAAGCTTTCACTAGCGAAACGCGTAGGTTTATTGGCGGCAGTACCCAGCAGAAGAGTGTTGTGACGTCATCCAAAGCGGCAGACGCTGTGCACTGTGCAAGAAGACGCGAGTGGCACACACGCGGTCGTGCAAACGCTGGAGGTTGCCTGCTTGGCGGTCCTGATCGGGGTCTTTTCAAACAGTCCCTGCATCAGGATACTTGGCCGCAGCAGTGCCTCCCACATCTATTCGAGGAACTACCCTTGTGATGTTCCCTTTCTGCGCCCTGCACTGATCACCTGTATTTTCTCACATGTAAGGGATCTGCGATTATTCTTTTTTGTAAATGTTATAGTGGTCAGTGGTTGTGCTTGTCTGTTTTTTTGCCTAGATGCTATATTTCTTATGGCATCAATATGTATTAACGTAGTCACCCTGTTTTGACATTTCATCATTTAACAATTTATGTCATTGATGAACTGTGCATTTGATTATAATTGTAAGAAAAGAGGATAATGCTAAGCGACGGGAGGGGGAACAAATATATCTTCATAATCCATGCACTTTTATTTGGGCTTCATTAACACATGTGATATATTTCTGTATATATCATGTAACATGACACCCCTCATACATGTACTAAGAAAATGTGTACCTAATGTAAGAATGTGAATAATAAAATACCAACATATGCCCCTAATAATTTCAGGTAAGTAAATACATTTGTAGCGCAATGCCCTATTTAATTTAACACACAGCGGCTCGCTAGTAATCAGGTGTGAGGCTCCTCAGGAATATACACAGACCTATAGCGTTGATCAATAATACTCGCCAGTTTCCTCTTCTTTATTTTATACTACTGCACAGCTCAGCCCATGCAGCTGTTGAATGGGGCCTCTTGTTGAAGCCTAGTGCAGCTTTATAGTGAAATATTAAAAAGTTCCTAATTGGATCCTAAAAATATGTGGGCAGAGAGACAAGCAGACCACATTGTTTTACTCTCATTGATTTACTGTGATACTTACTGCTCCTGTATATGGCCCAGTCACAAGGTCACTTGTACAAGACTGATCCCTCTCTGTCTGAGAACGTCTGTATTATGGAATAAGAGAGAACTATTATGAGCAGCTATTCAGTAGATGTACCAGGACTTGGACAATGGCTTCCTTTCAAGCATGTGGGGATCACGCGGTCTCTTCCTACCATTTCACAAATTTCATGTCTTTAATATTTTACGTTGGAATTCATGAAATGGTAATAAGAAACGAGAAAGACCTGCACTGTACACTTTCAGCCCCCATAAGGCGTCACAGAGTTAGTGTGCGCTAGAAGAGTGTAGCCATATTTAAATGGGCCGAATAACATTTTTATTTTTGCTGCGTTTCTATCTTAAAAGAGAAACGCCGTACTATATGGATCTATGTCTTTACAATGCGGTGCTTTGCCATTATCCACCGTGCCGCCCATTCACTTGAATATCCACAAGGTGTCTTCTTATGGCATATTACTGCGTAGTTAATTTGGGACATAGGCCCGGGATCATCAAAGTGCAATGCGATGTACTGCACCCGATCTGAAGGTTACTGCCATTCACGTCAAAAGCAGTCACCGCCAAATCGGAAGCGAAACCCCAATTTGAGCTTTGATGAATCCTGGCCATAGAGCCATATTTACGAGGTAGTCTTCCGCCATAAGATACCTTCCTTTGCTTGAAGACGGCTTACAGTCCATTCAAGTCAATGATCTGTAAGGTGCCGTACGGTGTCTTATGGCAGAAGTATGCTTGGTAAATATGAGCATAAGTCGCTTGTTATGCGTATAACTGTGTATAATTATAACTATAACATTCATAGTACATATATTTAAGGTTTTGTTGTCTTGAGAAGCTGTTGCTTAGTTGGTAGCACTGTAGATGTTGCAGATACATCAACATTTGTGTGTTACCAATGTTTGTCTGTATTACAAAATTGTTGTGACTAAGGGGCCTATGCACTAAAGGTTCATTAAAAAATCACCGGACCATTTAAATCTCCGTTTTTATGAGTGTTGCTATCACAGTTTTCAGAAAGCCTTCATTACCTGTCATAGCAAAATTCATTAAAAAACGGGCGATTTGCCGGTGATCTGATGACCGACCTTCTGAAAAGGCCTAACCCAGCGAGTTGTATCTGCTGCAGAGAGAGCTGCTCTGAGAGCCGTCTCTCCCTGTGCAAATCTCGCCCGAAATGTATGTGTATAAATTTTAATTTTGTTAATAGTTTAGATGAGCAGGGGGTCTCCTGAGCTGAACCGCATTGGTTTCAGACTCGGGGACCGCCTACTTTACGAGATACAGGCCCCGTTATGAGGTGCCGGTATCCCCTATGCATTTTATTCCCATGGTCACGTGATGCAGACATTTAAATGCATAGGAGATACCAGCACCCCATAACGGGGCCTGTATCTCGGGAAGAAGGGGGTCCCTGAGGCTATCCGCTATGGTAATGAAGTTTACTGTAAATGCAATTTTATTGCATAGGATTCATGCCAGGGGTCTCTGGTGCTAATATTAATGGATATCAGCTCCAGAGATTCCCAGCATCAATCCTATGCAGGAAAAATGCATTTTTTTTTTCTAAGTCCCATCTCGCCGCTTCTCAGCAGGTTTCCAACACCGTCACGCCAACTTTTTCTTGCATGAAGATTTTGTGATAAAATCACCATTTAGGGAATAAAATGCATATGTACCCCATAAAGGGCCTGTATCTCGTGAAGTAGAGGGTCCCCAAGGCTGAAACCAATGTGGTTCAGCCCAGGAGACCCCCTGCTCATCTAAACTATTAACAAAATTACAATTTATACACATAAATTTCGGGCGATATTTGCACAGGGAGAGACGGCTCTCAGAGCAGCTCTCCCTGCAGCAGATACAACTCGCCGGGTTAGGCCTTTTCAGAGGGTCGGTCATCAGATCACCGGCTAATCGCCCATCTTGTGAATTTAGTTATGACAGGTAATTGAGGCTTTCTGAATACCGTGATAGCAACGCTCATAAAAACGGTGATTTAAATTGCCCAGCGATTTTTTTCATGAACCTTTAGTGCAGGCCTGCACAACATACGGCCCGCGGGCCGCATGCGGCCCGCCTGGCCTCTCTGTGCGGCCCGCGATAAGATTTTAAAAAAATGGCGGCGATTCCCCGCGGTCCCGGGGGTGATGTGAGGTGCATTGAGGTGAGGTGCATTGAGGTGAGGTGCAGGGGAGGTGAGGTACAGGGGAGGTGAGGTGCAGGAAGGGTGATGTGAGGTGCAGGGGGTGAGGTGCAGGGGTGATTGGAGGTGCAGGGGGGGGGTGATTGGAGGTGCAGGGGGGGGTGATTGGAGGTGCAAGGGGGGGAGGTGATTGGAGGTGCAGGCGGGGAGAGTGATGTGAGGTGCAGGGGGGGAGAGTGATGTGAGGTGCAGGGGGGGAGAGTGATGTGAGGTGCAGGGGGGGAGAATGATGTGAGGTGCAGGGGGGGAGAATGATGTGAGGTGCAGGGGGGGGGAGAATGATGTGAGGTGCAGGGGGGGGGAGAATGATGTGAGGTGCAAGGGGGGGGAGAATGGTGTGAGGTGCAGGGGGGGGGAGAATGATGTGAGGTGCAGGGGGGGGGGAGAATGATGTGAGGTGCAGGGGAGGGGGGAGAATGATGTGAGGTGCAGGGGGGGGGAGAATGATGTGAGGTGCAGGGGGTGAGAAGGATGTGAGGTGCAGGGGGGAGAAGGATGTGAGGTGCAGGGGGGAGAACGATGTGAGGTGCAGGGGGGAGAAGGATGTGAGGTGCAGGGGGAGAAGGATGTGAGGTGCAGGGGGGGAGAAGGATGTGAGGTGCAGGGGGGGAGAAGGATGTGAGGTGCAGGGGGGAGAAGGATGTGAGGTGCAGGGGGGAGAAGGATGTGAGGTGCAGGGGGGGTGGGATGTGTGTGGTGTGCAGGGGGGTATTGTGTGTTTGATGTGGAGAGGGAGTATTATGTGTGTGGGTGAGGGGGAGAGATGGGGGTATGAGAGATAGATGGGGAGTATCGCAAAGGTTGATAGTGAGGGGTTCTGGGGGAGATATGAGGATGATGATGAGAGGTGCTGGAGGAGAGATGATGATGATGATGATGATTTTACCCGTGCGGCCCAAATTTTTTTTCCTTGGAGCAGTTCGGCCCTTCTCGCTTTACGAGTTGTGCAGGCCTGCTTTAGTGTATGCAGTAAGCGTTCATAAGCCACTTATCAAGCATTTATCGGCCAAAATACCTACTGCTATTGAGTATGCGGTGATAAGTGGGTGATAAAAGACTGAATCGCCCCCAAAAATGTGCTCATAAAAAAAATCACAGAGCCGCGGTGATAAGCCACTTATCGCCGCTTTCCGGCATGTTCATAAACTCGTGCAATTCTAGTAGCAGTGATTAGGCTATGAACGCCTATCGCCACTCTAGAATGGTGATTTTATCACAAAATCCTCACGGCAGAAAAAGTTGGCGTGACGGTGTTGGAAACCTGCAGAGAAGCGTAAGATTGATGCCGGGAATCTCTGGAGCTGATATCCATTAATATTAGTACCAGAGACTCCTGGCATGAATCCTGTGCAATAAAAATGCATTTACTGTAAACTTCATTACCATAGTGGATAGCGTCAGGGACCCCCTACTTCCCGAGATACAGGCCCCGTTATGGGTGCCGGTATCTCCTATGCATTTAAATGTCCACGTCTGTGTATGTATAGGAGATACCGGCAGCCCATAAAGGGGCCTGTATCGCGTGAAGTAGAGGGTCCCCGAGGCTGAAACCAATGCGGTTCAGCTCAGGAGACCCCCTGCTCATCTAAACTATTAACAAAATTACAATTTATACACATACATTTTGGGCGATATTTGCACAGGGAGAGACTGCTCTCAGAGCAGCTCTCTCTGCAGCAGATACAACTCGCCGGGTAAGGGCTGTTATATACAGGATGCAGCCGTGCGGCCGCGAGTTCGCATACCTGCACGTGCCGCATGCTTTTCCTGTATATAGTGCCGGGAGCTGCAGGTAAGTGTATATGTGTGTGTATGTGTGTATATATGTTGTGTGAGTGAAATTAAGTCTTAAGTAAGATTTTTTTAAATTAAAAAAAAAGTTTAATAATTTTTTTTTATTTGTGCAATTATTTACCCCCCCCCCCCACACACACATCCGTATAAACACACATCCACGCATACATGCATACATACATACACACATACACACTAATACATACATTTGAGCGCAGGCAGCGGCGCGAAAAGATGAATTTCTTCATCTTCGCCGCTGTCTGTCGGCTCCCCTCTCCCTGCCGTGCGCGCGCGCGGCCCTCGTATAGAAAGGCTGACTAACGTCAGCCAACTAAAAATCTGCGCGCGCGCACAGCACTATAGAACGTGCCTAAGGCCGCGGGCATGGTGCCTCGGGCCGCTCTGAGCCGTGCTCCTGCTCAGTCTCGCCTGCTCAAGCTGGTGCTTTTTTGCGTCCTGTCAGGCGAGGCAACGAGTGCGCTTTGTGGGCGTGGCAGAGGCGGAACAGAGGCGTGGCGGGAGGCGGGACTAGTCCCTCATTCCCATTGGCTGTTTGCGGTCACGTGACCGTCCCTCCGCTCCTGTAAGCGCGAAAACTTAAATTAATATGTCGGCTGCAATTCAGCACGCCTCCGCACGAGCCTGCTAAAGCCACACACATACCAGATGCAGGAGGTAAGTGTGCTGACTCAGCGCCGCTCAGCACGGTATTTTTTACTATGTCCAAGGCCTAAGGCTTTTTCAGAGGGTCGTTCATCAGATCACCGGCTAATCGCCTGTTTTATGAATTTTGCTATGACCGGTAATCAAGGCTTTCTGAATACTGTGATAGCGACGCTCATAAAAACGGCGATTTAAATGGTCCGGCGATTTGTTTTTATGAGCCTTTAGTGCATAGGCCCCTTAGTGTCTTTCTTATTGCTCATGTACAACCAAATACAGATGCAGTAAGACTTACTTTCCTCAGCGCCGTGAACGAAAAAACTAAAGTCTGCGGCGCTGGGGACAGTGTCAGCCGCGATCTCGCTGCGGGGGGCTGGAATGGGACCCGTCGCAGCGTTAATACTTCCAGACCACGACCGGGTCACCTGACGGTAACGATAACGGTAAGGTTGGCTACAACTATCACAGCACTCAAGCTAGAGAATAACATGCTGGATACAGCCCTGCAATGCCGAGTTGTACAGAACATTCTCTTGCCTCATCCCACGTTCAGCATGGCAAGGTGCCTCCAGCCGACAGATTTAACTTATTTGGCTGCCTTTCTCTTGGCAGTCAGGAAATTATTAGGACTGCAGTGGTGTGTGAATGGAAAACAAAAAACCCACAGTTTACACGAGTCCTTTTCTCCTAATTGTGATAGAGAGCGTTTCCCTGCCAACCTGGCACACAGATCAATCTGTGGAGCAATGCACAGAAATACTTTGCATGTGTGGATGTGAGTGCATGCTCGTGCACGCATGCGACTGTGTGATCAGCTGTGCATCAGGGTGGGGAATCGGAAAGATTGTTATTGATCTCATCTGTTTGCCAGATGTTGTCATCAGATGGCTGTCTTATCTGTGGTCGCTTACAATATTGCAGAGCAGAGACATTTGTTAAAGCAACAGTCCGCGCTAATCAACATGTTACTTTGCATTTAATTTTTAACTTTAATTGGTCCATTCTTGGCCTGTCCTATGCTATTATTTATTTATTTTTAAATCTGGTGCCCCATTCAGGAAATACAATCTTTTAACATTTTTAGGGAGAAGGAGCGGCTCAGTGAGTAAAGACACTGACTGACACTGAGAGTTTGGAGCAGCGGAGCCTGGTTCAATTCCCGGTCTCTGCTCCTTGTGACCTTGGGTAAGTCACTTTATCTCCCTGTGCCTCAGGCACCAAAAACATAGATTATAAGCTCCACGGGGCAGGGACCTGTTCCTGCAAAATGTCTCTGTAAAGCACTATGTAAAACTTGAAGCGCTATACAAGAACAAGCTATTATTATTAATAAATGTTACGTGTCCGGGAGGTTAATATGGAGCACTTCCTAGAGTCTAGTACAGTCTGAAGGTTACCACTTTATCCTTAGAAGATAGGGAAAATCATGTTTTTTTTAACACTACTGTAAATAAAACTTTTTTTTTTAAAGCAGGCAAGATAATAACATATGAGTAAAACTCATACAGGCTTCTGAGTGAGGGGGGTTGCTGCGTTAATAACTCTCACTATAATTCAAAACTAAGAAAAATAATCAGACTTTCAAATAATGTTTCTGCCTTTGAACACATCCAGCATTGAACGGGGTTAGAGGTATGGTGTGTACCTGTAATAGCAGCCTCCTGAGTCCCTGTGAAAGGGACAGATGAAGGATCCTGTACATGTGTGCTAATATGTAACTGCCTTTCTTTTTTTTAACTGCTAGTTTTTATTTTACTCCACTTTGAGTATTAACGTTATTTCCTTTAGATTTGTGCCATCGTTAATGAACCATTTAAATGTTGTTTGCCTGGTTTGTAAATATCAGGTCAGATATGCTTGTCAAGCCCACAAATAATATGATGATGACCTATAGAACGTAGGGGTAGATCCACGAACCTCCTGTGAGGTGTATCGCAGGTCAGTGGCAGATAATTTGTATTGGACGATATAATCTTTTGAGAGAAATGCCTTAAATGTTATCCCCTACCTCCCCCCCTCTGCAAGCAACCTGGTATAGAGTCTATAAAGGGGCAAAACATGTGAAATCTTATGTTTTTTAAAATAATTCAGTTCTGTATTATTAGATAAAAGTAATTGTTTTGTTTTTTTGTTTATTTTTTAATCCAACTCTTAATGCCATTTTTAATGAGTTTTAAAGCATAATTTGATTTCTATAGCAGGCTTTAGCCCTCCTCCCCAGCAGTGCAAGATCTTTGTAACACTTTCCTGTTTGTGATCATTTGTTGCCAATGTTCCCAGCAGTTTGAGCTGCAAACTGTAACAATAGGCAATGTTACCTTAGTAATATCAGGACACATTGTAGCTGCTGATTTATACCAACTGATAAAGGATTGATTAAAACTGAAAGGCGGCCATTATGTTAAACACACAATCAGGATTTTGACAGATTTATAACAGGAAAACCAAACAATTGACAGCGTAGGTAAGAATGTACAATGTCACATGCTTTACATATAACTATTAAAAAAAAGGGGGGGGAGAATGTAGTATTTCTGCTTTAACAAATTTCCACCAGAGACTTAAAGGCTCATCAGTCCATGGTTGTGTAAATGTTGAAACAATTGTATTTTATAATATGTTCCCATCACTTGTTTTTTTTGTTGTCATATTTATTGTATTATTCTTATTTATTTTTTCTTTCTGTTTTTTAGGAATTTAGATAATGGGCTGTGTGCAATGCAAGGATAAAGAAGCAACCAAACTGACAGATGAGAGGGACAACAGTTTAACTCAGAGTTTAGGATACCGCTATGGGACGGATCCCACCCCTCAGCACTATCCCAGCTTCACTGTGACCACCATCCCAAACTATAACAATTTCCATGGGACAGCGGGGCAGGGACTGGCTGTCTTCGGAGGTGTGAACTCCTCAACGCACACAGGCACCTTGCGTACAAGAGGTGGAACTGGTATGTTAGTCTGATGAGTAATCTCCCATTATTTAACTATTGCTTGTTTTTAGGCCCGGTTTTGTTCCCGCTGAAGAGGTGTACAGTACAACACAAAAGCATTGCTGACACCTCCAGCAATGATGGGGTTAATCGAGTTGTATAAATGCGTACGTTAGTTTGACAAGGTCTGTGCACATTTCAGAACATTTGTTGTAGTGGCCAAACCATATTAACTAGGACATTTGAAACAAGAGAATATGTTTCACAAAGAAAACTTCATCAAACTCCATGAAAATGCCATTCTTTGTTCATTGCCTTTGGACTCCTGTATTTTAATAATTGTATTTTTCCATTGCTTGCCCACCAAAGGCAGGGCCGCCGACAGGGGGGGACAGCCAGTACTACTGTCCTGGGCCCCGGTGAGACAGCGGAGGACAGCCAGTACTACTGTCCTGGGCCCCGGTGAGACAGCAGGGGACAGCCAGTACTACTGTCCTGGGCCCCGGTGAGACAGCGGGGGACAGCCAGTACTACTGTCCTGGGCCCCGGTGAGACAGCGGGGGACAGCCAGTACTACTGTCCTGGGCCCCGGTGAGACAGCGGGGGACAGCCAGTACTACTGTCCTGGGCCCCGGTGAGACAGGGGGCTCGGCCCGCTTGCCAACAAGTCAGTAAGGGAAACTTAGCTGTAGAGCCAATCAGGGAATTCCTTGTGAGCGGGAACTAGCAGCCGATATAAGTAACTAACCCCCGCAGGGCCCGGCGCTGCTGCCCAGTGCGCTCTCTCCCCTCTCAACTCCCTTCCCCCTCTGGCCCCTACTGATTTGAGGAGCAACCACAACCTTCACAGGGTCCCCCTGCAAGCCCCTTCATAGTGCCCCTCCATGGGACATTGCAGTCCCCTTCACATGGACCCTTTGTGGGTAGTTACAGGCCACTTCAAGGGGCCCCTCTGTGGTCTGTCTCAAAGCCCCTCTGTGGGCCGTTGCAGTTCCTTTCACTGCCCCCTCATTGAGCCTCCACGGGCTCACTACCCACGTGTTCCTGCTTCCTCCTCCAGCCCTCCACTGCATACCAAGGTACTGTAACTCCCCTCAGCCAATACCCCTTTACCTCACCCCCTTACCCCATACATCACCCCCCCATGCCCCATACCATGGGCCCCCACCCCCTTGCCCCTCCACCTCCCCCCCTAGCCCCATACCTTTTTTATGCCTTTCATTCCCCTTAACCCATTCCTCCACCCCCTTACCCCCATATCTTTTTCCCTCTTCACCCAGGCCAATACCTCCACCCTTACCCCATAATTATTCTCCCTCCCCCTTACCCTATACCTATTCCCCCCTTAGCCTGTAACTATTCCCTCCACTCCCTTACCCTTTACCTATTTCTCCCCCTCCCCTTACCCTATACATATTTGTCCCCCCTTACCTATACCTATTTCTCCCCCTTAACGTATACCTATTTCTCCTCCCCCCTTACCCTATACCTATTTCTCCCCCCTTACCCTATACCTATTCTCCCCCTTACTCTAAACCTAATTTCCCCTCTTACCCTATACCTAACTTCCTCCTTTACCCTGTACATATCCCCCCCATTTACCCTATACCTATTCTCCCCATACCTTTTTGTCTGCCTTTCCTCCCCCATACCTTTGCACCCCATACCTATTTTTCACCATTACCCCATACCTCCACCCCCTTACCCAATACCTTTTTTTCCTCCTCACACAGGCTAATGCCTCCACCCCATATCCCATAATTCCCCCTATACCTAATTTTCCCCCTTATCCTATACCTATTTCCCCCCTTGTCCTATACTAATTTCCCCACTTACCATATACCTAATTTCCCCCCTTGCCCTATACCTAATATTCCCCCTTGCCAGATACCTATATTCCCCATTACCCTGTACCTATTTCCCCCGCTTACCCTGTACCTATTTCCCCCCCTTACCCTGTACCTATTTCCCCCCCTTACCCTGTACCTATTCCCCCCCTTACCCTGTACCTATCCCCCCCTTACCCTGTACCTATTCCCCCCCTTAACCTGTACCTATTCCCCCCCTTACCCTGTACCTATTTTCCCCCGCTTACTTTATACCTATTCCCTTCTTACCCTGTACCTATTTCTCCCCCTTAATCTATAATTATTTCCCCCCTATCCCTCCCCCCTTACATGTATCTATTTCCCTCCCTCTTATCCTATACCTATTTTCCCACCCTTATCCCATACCTTTTTGCATGCCAAAAGTCCTGCGGTTTTCAAGAAAAATATCTAAAGAAAGTATACATTTTATAAACGTATCGGTGTAATTGACTTCTTTAGAAATATGTAATCACTCTTCAAGTAAAAGTAAGGAGGGGTAGAGGGTGTATATGAGAGGGAGGAGAGGTTATATGAGGGGGAGAGGGTGAGTGGGAGGGGGGAGATACATGGGGGTGGTGGTGTAAGAAAGGGGAGAGAAATAGAGAGGGGTGAGAGCAAGGCTGCTGACATGGGGGGCCCGGTGGAAACTCTAGTCCTGGGCGCCATGAAAGGTGTCGGCGGCCCTGACCAAAGTTGACTAAATTATGCTCTACTGAGAAGTACCCGCACCGCCCTAATGTGGGCGAGATTACATTAGCTCAGACCTTCTTCTACTAACAAGAGGCAGACATAAAGACAGTCTCTTCTCGTGGGTCAAGGAACTCCTCCCTAACATCTCATACTGCTTTATATAAGGCGCAAAGGAGAAAAGAGGGAACAGTGGGGCACACAGGGGGAGAAGAGAACGGGACAGCGGGGCTCAGAGAGGGACAGCTCAGTGCAGAGGGAGAAAAAGGGGGGCAGTGGGGCACACAGAGGGAGAAAGAGGGGGGCAGTGGGGCACACAGAGGGAGAAAGAGGGGGCAGTGGGGCACACAGAGGGAGAAAGAGGGGGCAGTGGGGCACACAGAGAGAGAAAGAGGGGGGCAGTGGGGTTTGGAAAAATATTTTGTCTGGTTAGTAAACATTGTGCCTTGCTAGTGCTGAATGAGTATATTTTTCCCAGCTCTGCATATACTGTATGTACTTCCCAAATCTCTCACCGATGAAAACTGGCAAAATGATGCATTTTCTAAATTACTTTATTATCATCAATTTAACAACAATATTGGTGTATTTATGGTATAGAAGTGCGCACACAGAGCAGCATCACAGTGTATTCAATTTATATTCAAGAAAAATAAAGAAGTAATGAAATGCGCTGCTCACAATGTAAGAAGTTTGTTACATCAAAAGTGATCTGACCAGGTAAGTTCCACAGATGGTGCCTGCTCAGTAGCTGGTTCCAATCCACCTCCCTGCCTTCACTTCCAGGTGGTGACCACTTCTTGGAAGCTCACAGGGGCCTCTTTGCTTTCCCTACGCGTTTTGTAAGGGCTGTCTTTACTTCCTCTGGGAATATTGGCATATGGGGTGACTCCCCCTTCTGCCTTAAATGCTTAAAATTAACCAGCAATGTGCTGGATAAAAATGTAACTCATACATGGCTGTGCAACTGTTGCAAATACACATAAAAGACATACGCGTGTAGTGGATGTGGGCTTTTTGAATGCTTAGTAATACATAATGTAACAGTACTAATCGTGCTATTATAGTGTACCTCAAGGGTGGCAACTGCTCAATACATAGAATCAATGAAAATCAATTTTAAAAAATATAAAAGAGTATATGAAACTAAAATATGAGAGCACACCATCGATCAGGGGGTATTAGGAGACCAATCACAAAAAAAGATGTTACATATTTAACAGAACGGGGGAAATTTAAAAAAAATACACATGTGCTGCTTGGGCCAATATTTACTCGCCCGGGGGTTAAATCCACACGCCCCGGGCATGTAAATGTATAGGATTGTCGAACACTGTATATATGTATATATATATATATATAGAGAGAGAGAGAAATGATGAAGTCAGTTTATCTGATGAAACGCGTAGGATTCGACTATACTTGATTTACCTACTGTAAAATCAGACTGTCAGAGACTTGCACTGATATCCATTGGAGCCACACAGAATTAATTCCCCAGCTGGAACCACATACGTTTGTGGGGTGTTGCTGGAGGATACCTATACAGAGGACTAACATCACAATTTCCTGTTTGGTGTGGAGACTCATGGTGTGCAGTTTTGATGACCAGCAAAGACACAGTCACTGATCCCTGGAGCATGAGTATATATACTCATAATATGCCTGTTTTTAATGTTTGTTTGTGAGTGTTCATTTGTTATCTGGGACATTAAATTTACATATATTTTTAAACATATTGCACTAGGATCGGGCGCTTTTCTTTTTTGTTTTTATTTTTATATATATATATATATATATATATATATATATATATATATCAAAGAGGACCCTTTGAGCTTCCAAGAAGTGAAGTCACCAACAGGAAGTGAGGCAGGGAGGTGGATTGGAACCAGCTACTGAGCAGGCACCATCTGTGGAATTTACCAGCCAGCATCACCCCAGAGGGTCACTTTTGATGTAACAAACTTCTTATACAGTATTGTGAGCGCATTTCATGACTTCTTTATTTTTGTTAAATAAAAAATATAGTGTAGTGAGCTGCAAACTATAACAATAGATAATGTTACCTTAGTAACATAGGGATACATTGTAGCTGCTGAGTTATACTGACTGAAAGATTGATTGAAACTGAAAGGCGGCCATTATGTTAGGCACACATTCTGGGTGTTTACAGATTTATAAAAGAAGCAACAAACGATTGCCATCTTAGGTAAGAATGTAGCAGAATTAGTACATTGTCACATGCTTTACAAATTAAAATAAGAAAAACAGCAAAAAAGTGAGATTGTAGTACTATATTGCTGCTTTAAAGCTGCAGTTCAGTCAATATCCTGCATGTGTGTTTTTTTTAATAAATCAGTTCTGTAGTAAGAAGAAATACTTTTAGCATTTTCTGTTTTTAAAAAAACAACTTTGAAAGACCAATTTTCTGGTATTCTATTTTAACAGCCATTTGCTAAGGCACTGCCCCTTCAAGTCCTGTCACAACCCCTGCACACCCCTTTGTGAGCCCTGCCCTCCTTCTAGCACATGTCAGTGCAGGAGTGCTCATGAATATTCATGAGCTTCCACTGACAGACAAGCAGAATATAAACAGATCCCTTCATTAATTATGTCACCAAATTTCGCCTATCAATACATGGAGAATGAACTGACCTGCAGCTATACAGTTCTTTAGGTAATTAGAGATTGCCCACATGAAACTATTGAAGTAAAAAACTAAATAAAAAAAATAAAAAAATAGACTGAACTGCAGCTTTAATTACTCTCTGTGCGCATTTATGACATTTTATTGAAGTTTAACAACAATATTGTAGATTTGTTGATTTGATACCTAGAATAGCAGTAACAACTAAACCAAAGCAAGATTGCAGTGCATGAGGAGTCTGGACAATAGTTGTTGAACCTCTTGTATGATTACATGCAGAGTGTAATCACAAAGAGCAATGCATGTATGCACTGCCAAAAAGTAAGATCCAGGACATCGCATGATAAGCATAACCAGCATAGATTAAAATAGTTAGTTGCAATCCTATAAGTAATATTTTTCAGCTTTAAGGGTATTAACTAAAAAAAAAGAGAAAAATAGAATTGGTGTTATTTTAGGTGGGGTTTGACATTCCTAGCTCTCCACACAGAAAAACGTCTCCATCAATTAAAGAGAAAATAATTTTCATTACATGTCCGTAGAAAACTGGCAAATGCTCTTGTGAACTTTAGCATATGGAATCCATCAGATTGGGTAATGTTCTAACTGCATTTGCTGATGTGTGCCAGAACTATTTCACGTATGAGCTAATCTCCTACATGTGACACTTAATAGATTATCTCTTCTTTTCCCTTAGGAGTTACACTTTTTGTGGCTCTTTATGACTATGAAGCAAGAACGGAAGATGACCTAAGTTTTCAGAAGGGAGAGAAATTCCAGATACTTAATAGCTCGTAAGTCTTGGGGCTGCACTCGGGGACAGTAGGTTTAGGAGTTATGAATGTGGGCTTTTGCTGGATGAACGTTACAGTTTTGACGTTTTTAGTAACACTGATTGCAGAACTGTCTAAAAATGTATGTCATGATGTTTTATAAACGGGCACCTTTGTCGTTGCATACATATTCCAAGAGCTGCATGCTGTTGCAAGTCTTGTCAACACTGTTTAGTGATGAGAAATCTTAAACAAGGAAAAAAGCTTGGAGGTGAAGCGTGAATGCATTCTGTAGCTTTATTCCCTAAATAAAAAGTAATGCAAAACATTATACTGTATAGAATATTGGTCCCCAAAATTACTAATTGTTACCAATAGGACCTGGAACATGGTATTTTCAGTTTGAAAATGACCCATGGTTATTGCCAGCTACTAGCAGGAAGGGTCATTATCCAGGAATGATATATTTATTTATAAAATGTTTTACCAGGAAGTAATACATTGAGAGTTACCTCTCGTTTTCAAGTATGTCCTGGGCATAGTTTATATGACAAATAATACATGGTTACAAATACAGTTACATAAATGAACAGGATATACATTATAAATGTAAGGATGTGCATATATTAAAGGTTCCGCGCTGTCAATTACATAGGCAGCGCCATATTGTCCCTGTTTGCCAGCGAAGTTACTGCGTACCAGTTGGGCTGCGCATGCGCGAGGGAAGCGCGCGAAGGGGTTGAACTATGAACTCTGATGGTGAGAAGGTCAGCTGAGGCTGAGGACCAATGGGATGCGAGACTGTGTATGCAGGAACCGGATGCGTGTGGGCGGTGGGGCAGAGCAGCAAGGGAGGTGAAGGAGGAGGTTGGCGGAACCTCGGGTGCGAGAGCAGAGGGTCAGTGACCCGTCTGTTTAGGTAGAATAGGCCCACAGCCCCAGGAGTCTTTCCCCCGCCATCGTAGGGTGCTGTATTTGTAAGGACGCCCATAGTCGTCAGGGACGTTCCCCTTTAGTGAGGTTCATATGCGGAGCTGCGGAGTTGCGGCCGCCATCTTGGATTTCCCCGTCTGATGGTGCTGCAGAAGGGAGAGACGGCGCAAGGCTGGATTATCACTGGGGCCCTGTGGAGTGTCAAGGTCATCGTAGTGACCGGAAGGTATCCTTGTCTACACGTGCACCTACACCGGTCACCAGGCGCTGATCCCGCCTCCCACTAACTAATTGGGTTTCCTAAGAGAATTGCATATGGTACTATACTTTACTGGTTATGAGACATACTCCTAAGGAGAGCGGCAGAGTTGCTTATGTACAGGACACTATCCCAATAAGGTGTGGCCGAGCCACGTTGTGTGTGTGTATGTAAATGTTATATGATAAGTCTGCATATCATTTGTTATTGTGTGATATAAAAAGGTTGCTGTTGCATACTGCTGTTGTTAGGTTCTTGCTCAGGGCATAATCTCTATAATGGGGATCCTGGGTAAGTGGAGGCGCTGCACCACAAGTGATAAAGGTATACCCCCAGGCTCCCAATATGCGGAGGCTCAGAGCTCCTGAAGCCACAGGTTTATGCACCGTAGTCCCTTAGTTCAGACGTTCACAAAAAGGGCTACATTTGGAGGCGCTGCTGAGATCTTAGACCTGGGGTGCCCCCACATTTTTTTTTGTCTCTATTGTGCAACCAACCCACATCATGTCGGTGCCCTCGGCGCTCGAGGTGCGCAAGTGGGCCCAACGGCGCGGGATCCCCTTGAACCGTGTTTTCGCGCTGGGCCATGTCCCCGCCATGATCTCGTTAGGCACAGTGACCGAACAGGTCCGAAAGCTTCCTCTCCTGGACAATGCCCAAGTACAAGACCACTTTTATGACCATGACCAGACCTGGCGCCGGATCTTGTATGCCACTGAACAAGATATATGCCCCGAGGCTTTGCCCCATATACTGCTGCTGCCCGAGGCTCCGGGGGTGCGCTGCCCACTAGTCCAGGCGGACACCTCTGCGCCCCTGGCCACCTCTACCCCTAGGAGAGAATATGCTCCCACCACAGGTGCCGCGACGGGAGGCCCCGACCACTTCCCTGACAATGGCCTACACCCTCGTTGGCCAGCCACCCTGAGCCTAGGCTCGTCGTCCACCCCGTCCGGCCTGCGGGCTGGCCTCAACCGCCTTAGCGTATCAAGATTGGACGCTTACCCTGCAGTCGGGGACAGCTTACCAGGAGACACCTCTATTCCCGCCATAGCCGCCGCTATCCACAACACCACCCAGTCGCTCCAGTACAGGAAGTTAAAAGCCTTCTCCGGCGAGAAACCCACGCCTCCAGGGGAAGTAGGGATAGAGGACTGGTTGGATCATACCGAACAGGTACTGCCTGAATGGACCTGCACGGACGCGGTCCGCAGACAACGCATAGTTGAGTGCTTACGGCCCCCCGCGTCCCATATGGTGCACTACTACCGAGATGACAATCCGGAAGCTGACGCGGCCGATCTTATCTACTGCCTGACCAAGGCCTATGGAGCCCCGGTGGACACGTACACGTTGATGTCCAAATTTCATGCGTTAACCCAGAAAGAGGGAGAAATGGTGTCCGATTTTCTCAGACGATTGCACCTGGACCTCTGGAATCTGGTGAGGAAAGGCGTATTACCAAGGATAGAAGCTAACGGACTACGCACCACTCAGCTGTTGCGGGGCCTCTTACCCCTACACCCCGTGTCGGTGCGGGTCAGTAGCTGCCTAACGCCTGGACAAGCGTTGTCGTTTCACGACCTAATGGACCGGGTTCAAGCGCATGAGACGGTGCTGCTGGGGCGTGACCTAGCCACCGGGAAGAAGCCCCAGCTCGGAGGTAAGGAGGCCAAGAAAGTGGAACCCAAAACCGATGCGCCTGAATCTGGGGACCCTGACCCCGAGGATGCCCCCACCCCCGTGACACCCAGACCTCGTCCCCCGACCAGGCGGAGCCCCCCCACCAGGAGAGACGAGGCTTACCTCAGCCAAATACAGTGTTATGCCTGTGGAAAGATGGGACACTTGCGGGCCCACTGCCCCACCTCACGAAGAACGTCGTCCCGACCGGCGCATTCAATGCCGTGCCAACCCCTGAAGGATGACCAGGCATCACCGCGTCCTCAGGGCTCCCGAATCGGCCCCGCCTCCATTATTCGCGTAGTTATCGAAGGCATCTACGCCGCCGCATTGTTGGACACGGGATCCCAAGTAACGATCGTATACCGGCCCTTCTACGACCAACACCTACATCAACTACCGTTGCTATCGGCGGATGCCCTGCGGCTACGGGGACTGAGTCATGAAGATTACCCCATAGACGGAGTAGTAAAGGTGCAGTTAGATATTCTCCAGCTGAATACTGGTAAACATCACCCCATGGAAGTGGAGGCCCTAGTGTGCCCCGAGCCGCAGGACCACCCCAGCGCCCCCATCATCTTGGGGACCAACGCTGACATTGTGCGCGCGGTATTCCGCCAGTTTTTGCAGGAAGCAGGAGAAGCCCCACTGCTGGCCCTGGCGGCCTGTCCCGCCCTTCAAGAGGTCTGCGGTAAAATTGCGACCGAGGAAGAGCATGGTGTCCTCTACAGTCAAGAATGGGGACTGACCCAGATTCCCCCGGGGGAAGGACGAATGATGGTCGCCGCTTGCCATTACCCCCGTCGACGGTCGGAGGATCAGCTCTTCACCTTGGAGAGTGTGGCCCAGGACGAACAACGTTTGGGCTACAAGGTACTAACCTCGGTCAAGGAATGGCCCGGGAAGATCCCGAAGCGCACCTGGGTATATGTGCAGAATATATCCCCGTACCCGATGACTATTGACCGGCGACAGACGCTAGGGAGGATATACCCGGTAACTTCCGAGGAGGAGGCCTCGACGGAACTAGCTAGGAGCTCGCCGGCTACCATAGCGCCGGCATTGGAATTTGACTTTGGCGACTCGCCCCTCCCGGATGAGTGGAGGAAGAGGCTACAGGATGAGCTACACGACCGAAGGGGGGTGTTCTCCACTGGTGACATGGATGTGGGGTGCAGTCGCAGTGCCCACCATACCATCCGACTGAGCGACGCCACCCCCTTCCGGGAGCGCTCCCGCCGGCTTGCCTCAAAGGATGCTGACGAAGTGAGGGGATTAATCGACGAGATGAAAACGGCTGGCATCGTGCGGGAATCTCGGAGCCCGTACGCCTCACCCATTGTGGTAGTCCGCAAGAAGAACGGGACGGTCCGTCTATGTGTGGATTACAGAACGCTGAATAACCGTACTATCCCCGACCAGTATACACTGCCCCGAATCGAGGACCTCCTGAATGCATTGACCGGGAGTAAATGGTTCAGTGTGCTCGACCTCAGGTCCGGGTATTATCAAGTGCCCATGGGCCCGGAAGACCAAGAAAAAACGGCCTTCATCTGTCCTTTAGGGTTTTACCAGTTTACCCGCATGCCTCAAGGGATCTGCGGTGCCCCGGCCACGTTCCAGAGACTAATGGAAAAAACCCTCGGAGACCTTAACCCGCGAGAGTGCTTAGTGTACCTGGACGACATTATTGTGTTTGGGCGGACGCTGGAAGAGCATTCCGAGAGACTGATGAAGGTGCTGGATAGGCTTGAGGGGGAGGGCCTAAAACTGTCGCTAGACAAGTGCAAATTCTGTCGGACCTCCGTAACGTATGTGGGCCACATTGTGTCAGCTGATGGGGTGTCCACCGACCCCGGAAAGATCGAGGCGGTGATGAACTGGCCCAGACCTCAAAATGTTCAGGAGCTGCGGTCTTTCTTGGGGTTTTGTGGCTATTATCGGCGGTTCGTGGAGGGGTATTCCAGCAAGGCCAAGAGACTGAATGACCTTCTCAAGGTGCCTCCGGGAGAAACCGGGAGAAAGGGGAGCTCGGCGCAGACACCCTTTGGGAAGACATGGACTGCAGAATGTGAACAGGCCTTCAAACACTTAAAGACCAGCCTCACTCAGGCCCCCGTCTTGGCCTACGCGGATCCTGAGCGAGACTATGTCCTACATGTCGATGCTAGCCTCAGCGGGCTAGGAGCGGTTTTGCATCAGAAGTATGAGACCGGGCTACGTCCAGTGGCCTACGCGAGCCGAAGTTTAACCCCTAGCGAGCAGAATTACCCGGTCCATAAGTTGGAATTTTTGGCGCTAAAATGGGCGGTGGTGGACAAGCTGCATGACTACCTATATGGGGTGCAGTTCGAAGTACGTACGGACAACAACCCCATGACCTATATAAACACGTCTGCCAAATTAGACGCCACGGGACACCGTTGGTTAGCTGCTCTAGCCAACTACAGGTTCAACCTTAAATACAAACCCGGACCCACCAACATAGGTGCCGACGCCCTGTCTCGTCGCCCGGGCCTTCAGTCCACCCCTGATGAGGAAGTTTGGGAAGAGATACCGGGTCCAGGAATTCGTGCCCTCTGCTCCGTGGCTGCGGTAGTCGACGACCACGTAGCATTCTCAGAATTGCGGATTGTTGACTCGTTGGGATGTAACTCGCGGGCTATCCCCCTGGCCTATCAAGGTCGAGAAGGGATGAACATCACTGAGGATAATATCATCTCGTGGAGGGACCTAGTGCATTATCAAACACAAGACCCCATAGTGGAGTTAGCCCGTCAAGCGGTACAACAAGATAACCCTTCTATACTGAAGCGAGCCCCCGGAGACTTGGTGAAACTCCTGCTAAATGAGTTTGGGAAGTTTGAGATGGACAATTGTTTGCTATATCGGGTGATATCCTATCATAACCATCCCGATCGGCGTCAGTTGTTTTTGCCGGAACGTTTGAGAACCCTAGTCCTCAGGGCCCTTCACGATGACCATGGTCACCTGGGCATTGACAAGACGTTTGGGCTACTACAGGATAGGTTCTATTGGCCGAGAATGAGGGAGTCTGTGGAGCAACATTGCCGGAGGTGTAATCGCTGTTTACAACGAAAGACACTGCCCACCAGGGCGGCTCCCATGGCACACTTGAAAAGCTCGGGTCCAATGGATTTGGTGTGTATGGATTTTCTCTGTATCGAGCCCGACAGTCGGGGAGTTAGTAATGTTCTTGTGATCACTGACCACTACACTAGGTACGCCCAAGCGTTCCCTACGAAAGACCAGAAGGCCGTAACGGTGGCCCGAGTACTATGGGAGAAATATTTCATTCATTATGGACTACCAAATCGTCTTCACTCCGATCAGGGCAGGGATTTTGAGAGTACCCTGATACGGGAGTTGCTCACTCTATTGAACATTGCCAAATCGCGTACTACCCCGTACCACCCCGAAGGGGATGCTCTGCCTGAACGGTTCAATCGCACTCTGTTAGATATGTTAGGAACCTTGACGAGCCCGAAAAAGACGGAGTGGAGTAAACACGTCGAAGCATTGGTACATGCGTATAATTGTACC
Organism: Ascaphus truei; assembly: GCF_040206685.1. Classification (NCBI taxonomy): domain Eukaryota; kingdom Metazoa; phylum Chordata; class Amphibia; order Anura; family Ascaphidae; genus Ascaphus; species Ascaphus truei. The sequence continues at coordinate 290,456,018 of NC_134486.1, read as the reverse complement.
CGACATGAGTCCACCGGGTATACTCCGTATTTCTTGATGTTCGGAAGAGAAGCCCGTTTACCGGTGGATGTGCGCCTGCGGATATCTACCGATGGGGTATCCAATAGGACGCACTTTCGATATGTCCAGCGACTAAGGGACAGTTTACAGCTGGCCTATAGATTGGCTGAACGGACGACTGCGAAATTGAATGCGGGAAATAAAAGGCGCTACGATCACAAAGTACGTCACAAGGAAATTCACCCCGGAGATGCGGTCCTCTTACGCAACTTAGGTGTTCCTGGGAAGCATAAATTGGCCGACCGGTGGCGGGAGGGTGTGTATGAGGTGGAGTCACAGATGCCTGGTCTTCCTGTGTACCGAATCAAGGATTCTGAAGGCCGCGTAAAGGTGTGGCATAGGAATCATCTGCTTCCCATACCTCAAGTAGGGACGGACGAATTGGAAATTCCAGCCACGGCCATAGATGGAGAAGTTGAACACACAGAGGATGGCCCAGAGACTGTAAAAATTGCCACCTCTGAGGATCCAATGGAAGGAACCTCTCAAAGGGGCCTTCCGGCCGTGGAGGCATCTCCCGAAGGAGCCACGGGTAAAGAGCCTTTTGGCCCGAACATTGATCAATTGACTCCCGTGAGTCAGCCTCTAGACCCCCAAAGTCCATGTTTTACACCCCAAAGAGACTGTGCTAATGCTGAACACCCCTCAAGGGTAGAGATGGAAATACCAGTTGAGACTGAGCACTCTGCAGAGGAAGATCAACCCCGCCGAAGTCAAAGAAACAGTCAACCTCCCATGCGAATGGCATATGATCAGTTTGGGGCACCCCATTATGAGGCTCAGCAGTGGGCTCGGCATAGGATGCAAGCTATGATGGTACTGTTTAATGAGATGTGTAACCTAATCTAGGAAGAGAGGGTTGTGTACATAGTTAATATATGTGCTTAGGTAGTCCAGCGGGGACGCTGGATTCTGGGGGGGGGAGAATGTAAGGATGTGCATATATTAAAGGTTCCGCGCTGTCAATTACATAGGCAGCGCCATATTGTCCCTGTTTGCCAGCGAAGTTACTGCGTACCAGTTGGGCTGCGCATGCGCGAGGGAAGCGCGCGAAGGGGTTGAACTATGAACTCTGATGGTGAGAAGGTCAGCTGAGGCTGAGGACCAATGGGATGCGAGACTGTGTATGCAGGAACCGGATGCGTGTGGGCGGTGGGGCAGAGCAGCAAGGGAGGTGAAGGAGGAGGTTGGCGGAACCTCGGGTGCGAGAGCAGAGGGTCAGTGACCCGTCTGTTTAGGTAGAATAGGCCCACAGCCCCAGGAGTCTTTCCCCCGCCATCGTAGGGTGCTGTATTTGTAAGGACGCCCATAGTCGTCAGGGACGTTCCCCTTTAGTGAGGTTCATATGCGGAGCTGCGGAGTTGCGGCCGCCATCTTGGATTTCCCCGTCTGATGGTGCTGCAGAAGGGAGAGACGGCGCAAGGCTGGATTATCACTGGGGCCCTGTGGAGTGTCAAGGTCATCGTAGTGACCGGAAGGTATCCTTGTCTACACGTGCACCTACACCGGTCACCAGGCGCTGATCCCGCCTCCCACTAACTAATTGGGTTTCCTAAGAGAATTGCATATGGTACTATACTTTACTGGTTATGAGACATACTCCTAAGGAGAGCGGCAGAGTTGCTTATGTACAGGACACTATCCCAATAAGGTGTGGCCGAGCCACGTTGTGTGTGTGTATGTAAATGTTATATGATAAGTCTGCATATCATTTGTTATTGTGTGATATAAAAAGGTTGCTGTTGCATACTGCTGTTGTTAGGTTCTTGCTCAGGGCATAATCTCTATAATGGGGATCCTGGGTAAGTGGAGGCGCTGCACCACAAGTGATAAAGGTATACCCCCAGGCTCCCAATATGCGGAGGCTCAGAGCTCCTGAAGCCACAGGTTTATGCACCGTAGTCCCTTAGTTCAGACGTTCACAAAAAGGGCTACATATACAAGACATTGCAAGCACAGTTAGAGATAATATATATTATAGGCATATGTAACAGTTACAGACCAGATTAAAATGTGAGACAGCCTTAGTTTTGAAAGAACTTAGACTGCTGGCGGCTGTGAGAGTCTCCGGTAGGTTGTTCCAGTTTTGGGGTGCATGGTAAGAGGAGGAGGAACGGCCGGATACTTTGTTGAGCCTTGGGACCATGAACAGTCTTTTGGAGTCAGATCTCAGATGATAAGTACTGCATGTGGTAGGGGTGAGGAGCTTGTTCAGATAGATATAGTATCATGGGCTATGTACAATTTAAAAAAAAAGCATAAAGTGCAAGCATGATACAGTATTATCATACGCGTAGCAGGTTATATATGGCGACGGTGGGTGTAAAGAAAAGCACTAATGGTTTAAGTGTATTTCGAAACCATGCAATATGTAAACTGGTAGCAGTTTCTATAAAAAAAGACCAGAATGCGTTTTAAAATGAAATTCCCAGTAGAGTCTGTTCACCTTCTTTTTGCATTTGTCCTATTCACTGAAGAGTGGGTATAGTCAATACGTTCCAGGGGGACGAGCAATGCATAGAGGTTAAAGCTTTTTCAACTGGTATTTGCCCAACTTTACTGGGAGAGCATTGTGGCTGTCACAAACAGCATTGCAAGGTAGTCAACCAAGAACATCCTTAGAACATGATGTGCACTGTTCTCATCATTTATTGGCTCCTACTGTGTTATTCTTCAGGACTTGCCTGGACCGCAGGAGAAAACAGTCACCCTATAGAACCAACGCTAATACCACCTTAACTCCTGTTACTAATTTTAAATACTTGGGCATCCACAACCTATGCCAAACTAGGTGTACTTTATAGGAACAAATCCTCCCTAAGGCCCGGGCCATAGAGGGGGGGAGCCGTGCTGAGGCGAGCGGACGCTGAGGCTCGCCTGCAGAAGCTGGGCGATTTCATGCCCATACAGGCGAGCCAGCGTCCACGATCGGAGGTGGGGGGAGACTGTAGGGAGGCGGGGCAGTGACGTCGCTGGGCCAATCGCCCGCGACGCACTGACGTCGACGTCACGGCGCCGTGACGTTGACGCAGCCCCACTCTCATTGGAGGGTTTCAGCCGACAGCGCGCTGAAAAACAGCTTGGCGCTCGGCTGAAACCTCCAACTCCTCCACACGCCTGCGGACGCTCGCGTGAGCCCCCTCTCAAGGCATCCTCATTGAGGATGCAGGGGCTCAGCGCAGAGCGTCCGCACGCCTCAGCACGGCCTGTCCATCTATGGACACGGCCTAAGGCTGCGGCCACGCTGCAGTGACGCGCGCTTGGTGCGATTAAATAAATGTTAATCGGTGCACATGTCCACACCGCGTGTGCGTGCGAGCACGTTCACGTATGCTTTCCAAAGCTCTGCACTTGGGGAGATAGGGAGAATTGATTTGTAAGCGTGCTGAAGGGTCACATGACCCTTCTACAACGAATCACTCAGCACTAGTCACCATATACATACATACACACACACAGTCAGGCAATAGGGCAAACATAGGCACCATGTCATGTGAGATATATAAGGGGGAAAAAACATTTCTGGGAACAGAGTGATTGCTACTATTATAAATAGACCTCTCCCGGCACTGACACGCCACGATCCAGGCAATGACACGCCCCCTCCCTTATGAACCACGCCCCCGCTTGTGCTCGCAAATTCCTGCGGGACAGGCTAGCGCTCATGCCCAGAGAGTTGATGATGTCACGACTCTCATGCATGAGCGAGTGTCGCTGCACCATGGCCGCATCCTAAGTCTCCTGGTCAGAAAGTGTATCACACAACAGATTCTAATGCCAATTATCGACTATGGAGACATAGTATATGGCTCGGCCCCCCAAACCAACCTTAACAAACTTGACACCCTCTACAATTCAATATACCATTTTGTTCTCCAATGCAACTACAACACACATCACTACGAAATGCTCAAAGACCTAGATTGGCCATCACTTGGGTCTAGGCGCAAAGTTAATCTTTCCTGTCTTGCCTTCAAATACTTTCTGGGCAAGCTACCCGTCTATCTTAACACGCTCCTCACCCCTACCAAATGCAGCACTTATCATCTGAGATCTGACAGCTCCTCCTCTTACCTTGCACCCCAAAACTGGAACAATCTACCAGAGACTCTCACAGCCGCCGCCAGTATATGTTCTTTCCAAACTAAAGCTGTCTCACATTTTAATCTGTTCTGTAACTGTTACATACGCCTAATAATAATTGTTTGTTTTTGTATAGCGCTGCTAGGTTTATGTAGCGCCTTACAGAGACATTTTGCAGATAGTCCCTGCCCCGTAGAGCTTACAATCTATGTTTTTGGTGCCTGAGGCACATGGAGATAAAGTGACTTACCCAAGTTCACAAGGAGCCGACACCAGGAAGTGAACCAGGTTCCCCTACTTCAAACTCAGTGCCAGAGTCAGTGTCTTTGCTCACTGAGCCGCTACTTCAGCCTATAATATATTCAATCTCTTGTATACAATGTATACCCTGTTCACTTATGTAACTATGTATTTGTAACCATGTATTATTTGTCATCATAACTCTATGCCCAGGACATACTTGAAAACGAGAGGTAACTCTCAATGTATTACTTCCTGGTAAATTAACAAAGTGGAGGATCCAGGGCACTACGGATTTGTAGAAAATAAATGTATTCTAGGCACACACAACGTTTCGAGCTGTACACAGCTCTTTCTCAAGAGACTGGCAAAGAAACAACAAGAATGTCCAATATATATAGTCCAAACATAAGTGATTAACTCAGCAACTCCCCTTCGTTACCCCATGTGATTCCCATAGTGTCCTGATTGCACTTCCGCATTGCACCTAGATCAGATGACATCATAATCCTGGGTGTGCTGTATCCACATCTTCTGATTGGTTATTGTTTCCTTCTTCCATCTACTTGTGAGTAGCCTGCTGCGTGTCTGCGTGGTGTCCTATTTCCTTCCTGTGTCGCTCCCGTGAGGTCACATCCGGCGCCATGTTCCAGAACCCAGTCCTGGCAAATTTGGCTTCTCCTTGCGATTGTGGATGCGCAGTGGTACTTTCGTCGTCCTGACGCGTTCGCGGGTCGCTCCCGTGATGTCATCAGCGTCGTATGCCCAAATCCAATCCTGGCTTCTTCTGGCCACTGCCCATGTGTGTGGACTCCGTGGGCATCCCCTCTTCATGCCCACAGAGTCCACACACATGCGCAGTGGCCAGAAGAAGCCAGGATTGTATTTGGGCATACGACGCTGATGACGTCACAGGAGCGACCCGCGAACGCGTCAGGACGACGGAAGTACCACTGCGTATGCGCAATCGCAAGAAGCCAAATCTTTACGCTCCTCCCTCTCCTCTCTCACCTCTGCTACAGACCCTGAAAACCTGGTTAGGAACTACAACTCTGCCTTGTCCTCCTCTCTTGATCTACATGCCCCGCTTTCTCTCTGCCGCCCTCGCCCTTCTAACCCTAGACCCTGGCTAAATTCCCACATGCGCATGCTGTGTTCCTCCACTCGTTCCTTTGAACGCCTCTGGAGGAAATCTCATACTCTCGCAGACTTCCTTCACTACAAATTTATGCTATGCTGTTTCAACTCTGCCCTCTCGCAAGCTAAACAAGCCTACTTTTCTTCACTAATCAACATGCACAAGTCTAACCCACGCCGACTCTGTCTTTGATACTCTACTCAAACCACCCTCAGCTGCCTCTCCTTCCTCCATCTCCGCTCAGGACTTTGCTGACTATTTTAAGGAAAAGGTGGAATCCATACGTCAGAACATCCCCTCTGTTTCTTCCTCCCATCCTATACCTCTTCCTAACTCTCCTCCTGCCTTCCTTGACTCTTTTTCCACTGTCTCAGAGGAGGATGTGTCGCTGTTGATTGCCTCTTCTCCCTCTACCACTTGCCCTCTTGACCCCATTCCCTCCCATCTCCTAAAATCTCTTGCTCCTACTATAATCCCTACACTCACACACATTTTTAACTCCTCCCTCTGCTCTGGAACCTTTCCATCCTCCTTCAAACATGCAACAGTCATACCATTACTCAAAAACAGCAAGCTTGACCCTACCTTTCTTTCTAACTATCGACCTGTCTCCCTCTTGCCTTTTGCCTCTAAGTTCCTTGAACGTCTTGTATTCTCTCACTTGCTCCATTTTCTCAACACCTATTCTCTCCTAGACCCTCTACAATCTGGCTTCCGCACTGCTCACTCCACGGAAACAGCCCTCACTAAAATAACTGACGACCTCCATGCTGCCAAAGACAGAGGTCATTACACTCTGCTCATATTACTCGACCTCTCTGCAGCATTTGACACCGTGGACCACCCTCTTCTCCTTCACATTCTCCATATTCTTGGTATTCGGAACAAAGCTCTATCCTGGGTCTCATCCTACCTCTCCCATCGTACTTTCAGTGTCTCTTCTGCTAGCACCTCCTCCTCCTCTATTGATCTCTCTGTGGGGGTACCCCAGGGCTCTGTCCTGGAACCTCTTCTCTTTTCTCTGTACACACTCACTCTAGGTGACCTAATAACATCTTTTGGGTTTAATTATCACCTCTATGCTGACGACACACAAATATACTTTTCAACACCCGACCTTACACCTGCTGTACAAACCAAAGTTTCTGAATGTCTCTCTGCTATATTATCCTGGATGGCCTTCCGCCGCCTTAAACTCAACATGGCTAAAACAGAGCTCCTCATACTTCCTCCCAAACCTGGCCCTACAACCTCCTTCCACATTACTGTTGGAACTACGATCATTCACCCAGTAGCCCAAGCACACTGCCTAGGGGTCACACTCGACTCCTCTCTCACATTCGCCCCTCACATTCAAAACATTTCTAAAACCTGTTGCTTTTTCCTCCGCAATATAACAAAGATACCCATTTCCTCTGTTGCTCGATTGCTAAAACTCTGACTCTGGCCCTCATTCTCTCCCGTCTTGATTACTGTAACCTCCTGCTGTCCGGCCTTCCTGCCGCTCACCTATCTACCCTACAATCTATCCTAAATGCTGCTGCCAGAATCACTCTACTCTTTCCGAGATCTGTCTCAGCATCTCCCCTCATGAAATCCCTCTCCTGGCTTCCGATCAAATCCCGCATCTCACACTCCATTCTTCTCCTCACTTTGAAAGCTTTACACTCTTCTGCCCCTCCTTACATCTCAGTCCTAATTTCTCGTTATGCACCACCCAGACTCTTGCGTTCTTCTCAAGGATGTCTTCTTTCTACCCCCTTTGTATCTAAAGCCCTCTCCCGCCTTAAACCCTTTTCCCTGACTGCCCAACACCTCTGGAATGCCCTTCCCCTCAGTACCCGACTAGCACCCTCTCTATCCACCTTTAAGACCCACCTTAAGACACACTTGCTTAAAGAAGCATATGAATAGCACTGTGGATATTCTGAACACATGATACATAAAGCTTGGCCCTCTGCAGACGCACTTACCAGAACTCCCTCCTACTGTCTCTGTACATTATCCCTACTTACCAATTAGACTGTAAGCTCCTCTGGGCAGGGACTCCTCTTCCTTAATGTTACTTTTATGTCTAAAGCACTTATTCCCATGCTCTGTTATTTATTTGATTACCACATGTATTACTACTGTGAAGCGCTATGTACATTAATGGTGCTATATAAATAAAGACATACAATACAATACAATCTGATCTAGATGCAATGCGGAAGTGCAATCAGGACACTATGGGAATCACATGGGGTAACGAAGGGGAGTTGCTGAGTTAATCACTTATATTTGGACTATATATATTGGACATTCTTGTTATTTCTTTGCCAGTCACTTGAGAAAGAGCTTTGTACAGCTCGAAACGTTGTGTGTGCCTAGAATACATTTATTTTCTACAAATCCGTAGTGCCCTGGATCCTCCACTTTGTTCATATACTTTGAAATTACACCAGACAGGTTTTTTCCCTGAACCACGGAGCACCGGTACCTCTTATCGCAAGTATCTTGCTTTTATTATACATTTTTAGGTGTGCAGACATAACGCTTTATTTGATTACTTCCTGGTAAAACATTTTATAAATAAAATAAATAAATACAGTACCCACTCCTACTACGGGCACTTTCACATGTTCTTCTAACAGGGCCTTCAGCATTTCTCTACTCCATCTCTAAAATATGGTAAACAGGGCTTTATTGTGTTTTTGCCCTCCCGAAAATTTAGAAACTTATATGGAGGCATATTGAATACTGGCCTGACAGATCTGTGCTGTAAACCAAAGTGACAATTACTGTATTAGTAGCGTATTCGTTAGCATAAAGCCTGGCAAATTCCTTCTATGACACAATGATAATAGCTCAAGAATAGCCTAGCCTCCCTTTGAAGCATACCTTAAATAAAATCCATATTTCTCTATGCTATGCCATATATACAGTCTTCACTCCGCACATGCTGCCTGCATGTGCTCAACTTGCCATTTGGCTGCAGTGGATCAATATTACCCTACATGTGCCGGTATGTAATACAACGTTAAATTTAGAGTACTGCTGAAATAGTGCCAGGTTGTCCTTATTTTAGAATGCTGCTCCAGGTTCCATAGGTTGTGTGTGTAGCAAGTGTAATTAGTATGGATGTGCTGCTGACAACATGCTGCCATCTAGTGGATTATTCCTACATTGTTAAATGTGAGCACATTCTCAGACAGGTCTGCAACCCTGCTTTTCACCATTATCTCCTAGCATACAATGCTTCAACGGCAGCTAGGGATTCTGGGAAATTACATGCAAATGAGCACACAGTGGTTTTGCTTCAAATCCATTTTAATATGGACCCCCTGTAAGCTATACCTGCTGCATTAAACAGCTTTTAATGCAGTACTAAATATATAGGAGGTTATCTATTAGACTGTGATAGTTCAGATCGGAGCACTATTGCACAGAATTGACTTGAATGAGAGTTTCCATCCTTTCCCCCTAAGAGTTACACTTTTTGTGTCTCTTTACGACTATGGATCAAAAACGGAAGATGATCTAAGCTTTCAAAAAGTAGAAAAATTCCAGATACTGTGGCACTATTGCAGTTTAATAAATAACCCCCACAGAGGTAGATTTACTAAACAGTCCGGAAGGTGTCATATGGCCCAGGATAGTTAGATCATAGAATGTGGTATGGATATGGCATTGGATAGTCAGATTGTGTGGTGTGGTATTTGTAGGGCATGGGATGGTCAGATTGTGTTGTGTGGTATGGATATGGCATGGGATGGTTGTGTTGTGGGATGTGGTATGGATATGGCATGGGATGGTCAGGTTGTGTGGTGTGGTATGGATATGGCATGGATGGTCGGGTTGTGTGGTGGGGTATGGATATGTCATGGATGGTCGGGTTGTGTGGTGGGGTATGGATATGACATGGATGGTCGGGTTGTGTGGTGTGTTATGGGTGACGCATGGGATAGTCAGATTGTGTGATGTGGTATGAATTTGGCATGGGATGGTCGTGTTGTGTGGTATGGATATGGCATGGGATGATTGGGTTGTGTGGTGTGGTATGGATATTGCATGGGGTGAATGGGTTGTGTGGTGTGGTATGGATATGGCATGGTATAGTCAGATTGTGTGGTGTGGTATGGATATGGCATGGGATAGTCAGATTGTGTGGTGTGGTATGGATATGGCATGGGATAGTCAGATTGTGTGGTGTGGTATGGATATGGCATTGGATTGTCAGATTGTGTGGTGTGGCATGGATATGGCATTGGATAGTCAGATTGTGTGGTGTGGTATGGATATGGCATGGGATGGTCAGATTGCGTGGTGTGGTATGGATATGGCATGGTGGGTTCGGTTGTGTGGTGTGGTTTAGAGTCATCATCACCATGTCACTGCATGGTGGTTGCTTGGGGGCACTGTGGATTGAGTGGGGATTTAGGAGATTTTTGCTGTGTTTTTTTTTACTTCTCTGCCTACAGGCCTGCCTGCACGGTACTCTGGGGCTCTGCCACCTGCCAGAGGCAGACTTATCTCTCCGGGCTTCAGTACTTTCCCTGGACTCCATCTGAAAACCCCTGTGCCTGACTGGGGGCCCCATCTCCACCTTCCCTTGGCCGTTAAGCTCCCTCCCAGGCAAGGGCTCCCTCCAGCCATTAAGCTCCCTCTCCGGCATGGGACATCCCTTAAGCCCCCTATGCTTCTGCCTGGCACAGCAAGTAAGGGGAGGAGGAAGACCAAGTTAAAACAGGACTGGGGCAGGTAAGAGAAGGGGCGGCCACAAGCTTTTGTCTGTCCATGGTGAGTGCCCATGCCGGAGATGGGGCCAATAGCCAGGGGAAGCTGGAGGATGAGGGCCCCCCCGGGCCAGGCGGAGGAGCCTTTGGCTGAAGCCCAGGGAAGGGACCGAAGCCCATAGACAGAAGGCTGCCCCTGACAGTTGGCAGAGTCTCTTGCGCACAGCGCTGGCACGTCTGGGGACAGACAGCATGAAGGAGAAACTCCCCTTTCAGTCCGTGGTGCCTCCGAGCAACCACAAGCCGCCAACATGGCGATGACGACTATAACCCTTTGCTAACAACCAACAACGCTGCGATCCTTCTGTTCCTTTCAAATTCATTTTCATTCGACTTGCCAAAGTTCACACAGTTGAGTTGGAGGTGGGTCCAACAAGTTAAATTCTTCACATATACGCCCAATAATGGGTTCATTAAACGTACACCACCCCCCCCAGGTGACTTACATTACAGTGAACGCATGCTGATGTCCTGTAATGCTTTCATTACCAAGGTGGGCGGCAACACGTTCTAAACTAATGAATTACAGCCTTGTTCCAGACAGCATAGTGAGAGCAGCCACTTACGGCTTTGGTGATATGGCTCTGGTGATATAGCTCTGGTGATATGGCTCTGGTGATATGGCTTTGGTGATATGGCTCTGGTGCTCTGGCTCTGGTGATATCCTGCTTTTCAGTAAATATGGCTTGAATTTAAAACATTCGTAAATAAGCTCTTTATGCTATAAAAATCCGTACACCTTCCTACAAGTGCCCTAAGACATCTTACATACTGTTGTTCAACTGCATCCTATAGAAGCTATAGAAGCCTTAAAACGTCTTACAGACCTTTAAAAAGTACTGTGGCAGCCATCAGGTGTCTTAGGCCAAGGCCATAGTCAGCGCGATGGTGCGCGCGCCACACACAGAAGGGCCGTAAGGCAATGAGCACTACCATAGAGCGCGCGTGCACGAGAGCAACGGCGTGGACGATTTTTCGGGAGACAACATTCTTTTATTTTGTCGTGCGACGGCCGGGTCACGTGATGTCACGGGCACGCCTCCGTATGGAAGGAACTGTGAATCACAGCTGATCTTGGACGCCTTCACGTCTCCTTCTCCACATCCCTGTGGCCACGGATCGCCTCTGCAGCAGGCGCACGCAGCGCCATGCGCTCCGTCGCGCGCGCCTACTATGTACAAGGCCTTATGCAGCTGTGAATGTATATGCTTCCTCCATACTTCTGTTTACTACCGGTACGTGCGCCCCATAATATTTCTGTACCATTCTGGTGTTGCGATGGGCTTTCTTTTTTTTTTTTAAATCAATTATTTGGAGCCAAATTCTGCAAAGTAAAAATGATTTTAGCAAATTGTGTGTTGTGCAGAAATCCCCTTCCCCATGTTTAAGGGGTAAAAGGGAAGTAGAGAGCTGCATTGCTAATATCAGTAAGTAAATATTTGCTTATATTATGATTGTCATATAAATGAGTAATGTTTGTTAAATTGTTTATGCACATAAATCCAGTGAGTCCGCGTCGCCTCTTTTATTCATCTTATACAGTGGTTCCCAACTCCAGTTCTCAAGGACCCCCAAAAGGTTAGTTTTTTTTAGGATATCCTTGCTTCAGCACAGCACATTTTGATTGAGCCACTGATTGAACCACTTGTGCTAAAGCAGGGATATCCTCAAATGGTGGCCTGTCCTTGAGGGCTGGCGTTGGAACCCACTGATTTAATCCATCGTGGTGACATGGGCTATTTGGTTATCAATGTAATACCTGTGATACCAAGTAGCATTATGTTACGTTTATTTCATGTTAAATGTGATCTTTTTGAAGTGAAACTTCTTTAGTGGCACCTATTCTGATGGAGTAAAACAGGAGAGTTGGGGGCGAAATGTGAAACGGAAGTGACGTCACGGCTAACCACCCCTCACCCTGCGTCTACTGTGACATGGCGCCGCTCCTAACAGCCGCCGCTCCCCCCCACACACCCGCTGTGACATGCTGCCCACACACCCACTGTGACATGCGGCTTCGGCGATAGCCGCTGGCGCCGCTCCTAACGGCCGCCGTTACCCCCACAAGTCTGCTGCCATGGGTATAGCAAGATGGCTGCCGCAGAGCTTCCGGTGCTAGAGTGAAAGGTGTAGCAAGAAGGCAGGCGCGGGGATTTTAAATCAGTCTCGGGCGTGGGCCGAGTGGACTCAGTGAGCCGCTGCTCAGCCTCTCTCCTCCCTCGTCTCTACCTCCGCTTCCCTGTGTCCCGCTGATTGAGCGCCGCCGGAGGAGAGGAGCCAAGGGATCATGGAGGGTAACCGGGAGGAAGCAGAGCGGTGTGTCGCTGACATGCCGAATTGCCGATGGACAGGAAGGGAGGAGGGAGGGGGGAGGCAGTGATGAGATCGGACCTGGCAACGATGTCCACATTAAAGGACATCGAAGGAAGAATAGGCTGGGGAGAGGGACATCACATTGAAAACATCACAGTCCTAGTGATTCTGTATGTGTGCAGCGAGTAGCAGGACAGGGCAGAAGTGGATGTGCATTCCCTGCCCTTGCAGCCAGCCGTTCAGTGCCTGTGTGTGTGTATGAATAAGGTACAGTCAGTGTCAAATGCTGCCGACGCTGCTTCTGATGGTGAGATATAGCTGCATGCAGCTCCTGGTGTCCTGTGCTCTCTGCTAATATGCACTGAAGGAACCATCCAGACTGGCATGAGCCTTCAGCAGAACAATTAAAGACTGTCAAAACAGGACACACTAAAAAGCTGAGACACTAAACACTGGAAATCTCAGTGCTAGTAAATACTCAGGGTAAGGAAATAGCAAGGTATCTGTATGACAAATCTCAACTGTCAACCCAAATGAAATATAAAATTCTTCTGTGTACTGGAAATACTGTATCTGATCTATACAAAGTCAGCAATATATCAGATTGTAAAATGCAGTGGTCACAGTACTAATACAACCTCAGTGGTGCTGTGCTTGAGTGCAGGAGAGAGCACAGTTATTTGAGCAAAGGACACTATAATAATGGTACTAATTTTACAAACATGGTGTATTCATGCAGAATAAAAAGGGTGAGACTATTTGTAAAACACATCTCAGTCACACTCACACGCACCCGCACAGTCACACGCACCCTCACAGTCACACGCACCCGCACAGTCACACGCACCCACACAGTCACACGCACCCGCACAGTCACACGCACCCTCACAGTCACACGCACCCGCACAGTCACACGCACCCGCACAGTCACACGCACCCGCACAGTCACACGCACCCGCACACTCACAGTCACACGCACCCGCACAGTCTCACGCACACTCACAGTCACACGCACCCGAACACTCAGTCACACGCACCCACACACTCACAGTCACACGCACCCGCACACTCACCCGCACAGTCACATGCACCCGCACAGTCACACGCACCCGCACACTCACAGTGACACGCATCCGCACACTCAGTCACAGTCACACGCACCCGCACACTCACAGTCACACTCACAGTCACACGCACCCACACACTCACAGTCACACGCACACTCACAGTCACACGCACCCGCACACTCAGTCACACGCACCCGCACACTCAGTCAAACGCACCCGCACACTCAGTCACACGCACCCGCACACTCAGTCACGTGCACACTCACAGTCACACGCACCCGCACACTCACAGTCACACGCACCCGCACACTCAGTCACACGCACCTGCACACTCACAGTCACATGCACCCGCACACTCACCCGCACCCGCACAGTCACACGCACCCGCACACTCACAGTCACATGCACCCGCACACTCACCCGCACCCGCACAGTCACACGCACCCGCACACTCACAGTGACACGCACTCACACACTCACAGTCACACGCACCCGCACAGTCACACGCACCCGCACACTCACAGTCACAAGCACACTCACAGTCACACGCACCCGCACACTCAGTCACACGCACCCGCACACTCAGTCACCCGCACACTCAGTCACCCGCACACACGAGGAATTCACACTTAGTGCAAATAGCTAATACAGGGGATGTGTGCCGAGCACGCGCATTCTAAGTCAAATTTATTTGCGTTTTGTCAATGAAATTGTATTTTGATTTTTAATTAAAACATCACCAACACAAATACAATTTCTGTGACAAAAGTCAAAGAAGTTTCACTTACTATGCGCGTGCACAGCACACACAGTTTTTTTATTATAATGATCAGCTACTAGGCCTGTAGGCCATGATAGAGGAGGAAGGGGGGTTGTTGGCTATACTGGGACATGGGGTGGGAGTAGGGTGCCCCAGTTTTTTTTATACTTTTGGGTTAGTCCATTTTAGATCAGTGTACAATGTGTTCATTTAAATAGTTCTCGTATCATATAGGCCGGGCTCAGCACAAACGATCTGTAAAACAAACCTCACTGTGACTATGGAGATACGGATGACAGAAGGGGTACAGAAATTCAGCCCCTGGAGCAGTTGCATTATTTCAACACAGACAGATTTGTAGTTAGAGGGTGGTCTTGGAAAAAGAATACCCCTTCACATCAGGAGCTGTGGTATATGTGGTATATGTGGCTGGAGTTATTATTTTGTGTTCTGGGGTGCCTTGCTGCTCTTATTGTATATAGTAAGAAGGTTGGTGAGAATGCTCATACTGTCCCAAAACATAGAGAGGTGTATACCATACAGTGAGTAACCTTATTGAAGGTAAATAAGCCTTAATCCCTGAAAATTGAGAGTGAATAAGGGACCCACCACAAACAATTTCATTGGGGGCTAATACTCACGGACACCTCTTGTAGTGGATGATGTGCTGCTGCTGATAGATCCAAGGAAAAACGAAAGAAGAGAGCACCATCGATGACTGGAGTCAGGAGGTGATCCAAATAACAATCTTTATTGGAGTAAAAGCACAGGAACACCTCCTAGGCGTTTCGAACAAAGGTTCTTTATCAAGGAGTAACTGACTCCTTGATAAAGAACCTTTGTTCGAAACGCGTAGGAGGTGTTTCCCTGTGCTTTTACTCCAATAAAGATTGTTATTTGGATCCCCTCCTGACTCCAGTCATCGATGGTGCTCTCTTCTTTCGTTTTTCCTTATTGTATATAGTGCTGCTTTAATACAATATAAGCTAACGATAGGCTAACAAACTATTGTAAAACACTGTGCAATGTGTTACAGGATACAGTGGCACTAAAGAGGTTAAGGAAGGCAAGGAAAGTGTGTGTGTGCGTGTGTGTGTGTGTGTGTGCGTGTGCGTGTGTGTGTGTGTGTGCGTGTGTGTGTGTGTGCGCTCCTGAAAGCACTCCTGAAGATAAATAGGAACTTAGCTGAAGAATAGGTGCTCACTGAACGATCCGTGTTCACCTCTCCGGATCAAAACAATACAGAAATAGAGACTGTCCACAGCACTCCAGGATTAGAAAAATATAAAGATACATTTATTACACGACAAGATACAAACAATACAAAAATAGAGCAGCGTTTCAAGCCAAACAGCACTTTGTCAAGTGAAGAAACGGCAGTTTGGCTTAAAACGTTGCTGTAATTTTTTATTGTTTGTAAAGTATCTTATGATGTAATAAATGTATCTTTATATTTCTCTAATCCTGGAGTGCTGTGGACATTCTTTATTTGTGTGTGTGTGTGTGTGTATATGTGTGTATATATATATATATATATATATATATATATATATAATCAAAAAATAAATAGATGATACCGTTCTGTGGCTAACGAAATGCTTTTATTTGTGCGAGCTTTCGAGATACACTGATCTCTTCTTCCGGCGATGTTACAATGAATGAAGCAAAAGGTATACTTAAAAACAGTGTCTCTTGGAATGTTATCTGTGCTTCTCCTTCCCCCGGTGAGGATGTGTTTTATGGCTAGAGGTGTCAAAAGGTTACTGTGAAAGCAAGTGAAGAAAGAGTGTGTGTGTGTGTGTCAGTGTGAATAAAAATGAATGGAGAGCCCACAGTATATACAGTGCTTTACACAAGGTGTGTGTGGAGTGGGACTGGATATAAATGGTGTGGGTGGGTGTGGAAATGTGAGAGTTTGTAGCACAACTAAAAGTGTGTGTGGATACTAAGTGGTCCCTATTGGTGTATAGGGATGGAAAAACAAGGAGTATTAGTATGTGTGAGCGACAGCTGTGTGTGCATATATATATATAAAGACAGTGGAAAAAAATGTGGTGTCAATAAGATTTAAAAAAAAAAAATCTCCCTTACACAGCGTTGTCACACTTTAGTCACTGTAATTATGTTTATCATATCATTATTTTTTTTTTAAATCTTTGTCGCCCTGCAGTGAAGGAGATTGGTGGGAAGCTCGATCCCTGACAACTGGTGGAACTGGTTACATCCCAAGTAATTACGTGGCGCCAGTGGATTCCATCCAAGCTGAGGAGTATGCTTCTTAAATAAATATATTGTTATTCATGTTTAGTTGCTGGGTACCAGCACCTCGCAGGGGGATTGAGCGCAGTGACATGTACTGACAGCAGAACAGGTTCATGAGTGCACATTTACGTGAAAATATGGGACTTGACATTTGTGATGTCGGGTCATATCTGGTAAAATCATGTGTTTCTTTTAATAGTCCACAGTAAAAGTACACTGCGGTGACTGTTTTCCAAGCACTATACAAATTAAGCAGTGCATACTGTACCTTCACAAGAGTGGTACTCCCCTGCTCTTTATTATTAATAACAATAGAAGTGGATGACTACAGGTGATATAGAGATACAGAACTATCATTAACAAGTTGCAGTTGGGGAAGCAGGCGCACAGAAAGAGAAACTGATTTCCCCCCACTAGCACAAGGGAAAAGTAGGAAGAGGGGTGACATGATACCAATCTAGAGATCATTGGTAAGACCTCACCCACCCAGTGTACTGTGCCACAGTCTAAAGAAGATCATCAACGTGATGGTTGTATGAGGAAGCACAACATAATTAGCACATGGTTTGCATCAGGAAACACTAAATAGCTGATATGAGATCAATTATCCAGCACACCTTCCGTGC